>NC_081563.1:83904254-84099097 GCF_022355385.1 Mustela nigripes | reverse complement strand
ATATATACACACTCTTTGCTGAATTCTTCCAGATAATAAATATGACAAAACTATATATATATAAATATGACAAAACTATATATATAAATATGACAAAACTATATATATATATAAATATGACAAAACTATATCTTAGTTTTTATATTGTTGCATTGATATCTTTATGAACTTAATGACTTAAGTATATTCGATACATTTCAATTCATTGCATTTATCTTTATTGATGTTCATTTTATCCCATTATTAATAAGTGGGGACCTCTTACAGTTGATACAGACCTTTTGACATGACCCTTTGTCATCTTTGTTAGTTTCCTTATTATCTAGCTTAATAACCTGTTGAGGCTTATTTTGTGTATTCCTACTACCTCTTCAAGGAGCCGTGGAGGTGGTATTAAAAGACCATGATTTGGGGCGCCTGAGTGGCTCAGTGGGTTAAGCCGCTGCCTTCAGCTCAGGTCATGATCTCAGGGTCCTGGGATCGAGTCCCACATCGGGCTCTCTGCTCAGCAGGGAGCCTGCTTCCTCCTCTCTCTCTCTGCTTGCCTCTCTGCCTACTTGTGATTTCTGTCTGTCAAATAAATAAATAAAATCTTTAAAAAAAAAAAAAAAAGACCATGATTTGGATAATAGGGTGCTTGTGGTAGATGAATTGATCACTGTTTCTAGGCATTTTTACTTGCCAAAGGAAGGCTAGAAATCCATATATCACATTTATACTGATACTTGTAAATGAAATTCAGGATTATAAACTTATTTTTACTTAGCCTCTTCCATATTACAGCTTTATTCTGTCCCTCTTCCCCAGTGGGTCCCCATTCTAAATGACCTGGGGAATAATGAAATAAGCATACCTTATGTTGTTCATTTACTGCATCAACTATGATAGCCATACAGTCTTACAATAATACTGACACTACTACCAACAATATAATTACAGAAAACAGTTTAAGATTTCTTTTTCATATTCTCAATGCACTAAAGTTGTACAGTTAATTACTATGTTTTCAGGGTTATTTTTTTTTAAACATAATTCCTGTCTGATAGTTATGAACCCAGTCTAATGCACATTTACATTCATGACTTCTTAAATTTTAAGGATTGTTTTTAGAATTTAATTTTCTTTCACAATTATATATTTGAATGATTCCAATGTCAAATCTCAATAAAATATAGCATATCAAAGAAATCCTCTAAGGACATTCTTCTAAGCAGCTACTTTAAAGATGTTTTGTAGAGATGCTTGAATGACACAGTCAGTGAAGCATCTAACTCTTGGATTTGGCTCAGGTCATGATCTCAGGATCATGAGATCGAGCCCTGCATTGGACTCCAAGCTCAGTGTGGAGTTTGCTTGAGATTCTCTCTCCTTCTCCCACTACCCCTCCCACTCAAGCTCTCTCTGTCTCTCTCAAATAAATAAATAAATCTTTAAAAAACTAAAAATGCTTTTATAGTTTATTCTTTTATTTTTTGAAAATATAATTGTAAATCTGTTTCTCCCTATTATCTATCTACATGTCTATCTATATCTAGCTACCTACCTAGTTATTTCCTTTCTTAAATAGTAGCACACTATACATACTTTTCTCTACCTTTATTTACACTTACTAAATAGCTTGGAGATTGCTCATTAATATATATAGTAATATTCAGTATTCATTTTGACAACTTCCTAGAATCCACTGTGTACCCACACTCTGTGTACCAGAGTTGGTTTGGTTGGTTCAGTTTGAGTGATAAATATTTGAATTGTTTTCAGTCTTTTGCTTTATTTTCTGCAGTGAACATCCTTATGTGTAAGTCTTCTTATATGTTTGCTAGGCTAACTTTTGGGAAGTTTCCTCAAATTGGGATTGCAAAGTCAAACGTGGATGCACATGCATTTTTCCTAGGTATTGCTAAGCTCCTGTTCATTGGATTTGTAACATTTTTATACCCAGTACAAATGTATCAGAGCCTCATCAACAGAAGGTTTTACTGATTTTTTTTTCATTTCACCAACTAATAGGTGAGAAATGATTTCTAGGTATGGGTACTTTAGAATTGTAATTTTACTACAATAAATAAGTTTAACTGTTATTTCATAAATTTAAGAGCAATTTAAATTTTTCTGTTGATATTTTCATCTTTATTTTTACAAATGTAATTAGAAGGAAACCATTTCTGTGTTTTTTTTTTAAGTATTTTTATTTATTTGAGAAAGAGATGGAGAGAGAGCAGGAGGAAGGGCAGGAGGAGAGAGAGAGAGAGAATCTCAAGCAGATTCCCTGCTCAGTGTAGAGCCTGATGGAGGGCTTGATCAAGCCTGAGATCATGAACTGAGCCAAAATCAGAGCCAGACATTCACCCGACAAAACCACCTGGATGCCCCAGAAACAAATCATTTTAATAATATTCACAAATATTTACACATATCACATACACACATACATGCATGTGTGTATACATATATGTACATACACAATTCATATATATACACAAAGGTATATATGTATATACACATACACATATATACTCAAAATATATGTGAACATATACATACATACATATGCACATATATGTGGATATATATTTATCCACATCTATTTTCCCAATGTGTGTCTTTTAATTCTGTTTATGAGTTGTTCTATTCTTATTATTTATAAGTGGGGTTTTTTTGGCAATCTAAATTTTCTAGCATATTATTCCTTCTGGATTTTTAAGTCATGAATATAAAAATTCTCTTCTCTCAAGTTATGAAAGAATTCACCTATATTTTTCCTAGTAATTGTAATCTTTAATTTTTACATTTAGTTCTCTGATTCCTTTGGAATTTATCCTGGTTTGTGGTAAGTAGAATTGTTTCAATATAATCATATATTTGTATATGGATACTCAGTTATTTCAAAACATCTTAAAGGGTCAATGATTGATTTAAGATGCTACTTTAAATATATGCTAAGTGTGTATATATAGTTGGTACAATTTCTTGATTTTCTCCCCTGTTCCACTAGTCTTTCTTTTCTTTTCTTTTTTTTTTTTTAAGATTTTTCTTATTTATTTATTTGACAGAGAGAGATCTCAAGTAGGTAGAGTATAAAGGCAGATAGAGAGGAGGAAGCAGGCTCCCCACTGAGCAGAGAGTCCGATGCGGGGCTTGATCCCAGGACCCTGGGACCATGACCTGAGCAGAAGACAGAGGTCTTAAGCCACTGAGCCACCCAGGCAGCCCCCACTAGTCTGTCTTTCTAAGGATGGGCCAACACTGTTATTTTAATTATGGGAAACTTAGGGTAGTTTAATATATGATGGAATTACCTCTTTCCTTTAAAATAATATTTATCATCACCTTGGTAAGCTGCAGAAAAAATATAGTATTTTTATTAAGATTACATTTAATGCATAACTGCTACTTTATGGATAAATTTCATACTAATGTCTTAGGTCTTCCTGTAAAATAATATGATGTGTCCTTTCATTTGTTCAGGTTATGATTTCTCCTTTTTCAGGAGCTCTCCTCCTTTAGCAAAATCATAGTTTCCCTTATGTAGATATTAGATATCACTTCTTGAAATTACGCAGAGGATTTTTCTTGTTTGATATAAAAATGAGAAATCCTCCTCTTCATATGTTTTGTTTGGTTTTTGTTTCTACTATTAATGATTATTTAATAACCATCAAACATATTAACAAATAGTTGGACTTTCCAGGTACGTATTCAGAACATCTTCAAATATGAATCATTCCACCATTTCTTTTCCAACATAGATGAACCTCGAAAACATTAACACTGAGCATAAGAAACCAGACACAAAAGAGAGTATGCTATATGGTTTCATTTTATGGAGGTTGAGACAGATGAAACTAACTTTTGATGTGAAAGTCAGAGAATTGATTACCCTTGTGGTGTGTGGTGATTTAAGAGGGCCAAAAGAGACTCCTAGGTGGCTGGAAATGTTCTGTTTCTTGGTCTAGTTACTGCATACAAGTGTGTGTTCTGTATTTGTGAATAATTGAGCTGTAAAGTTACTGTTTTGTGCTCTCTTGTGTTTATGATAAATTCCTCTATAAAGTTTAAAAACAAATGTAATAAAACAGGAATTAGTGGATTCTTCAAATGAAATATATATATATTATAATTGTCATATATATATATATATATATATATATATATAGAGAGAGAGAGAGAGAGAGAGAGAGAAAGTCAGAAAATCTAGTGTGTTAATTGGGAGACACCAGAATATTTCTCATTAAATCAAGGATAAGACTAGGTTGTTTGTAAATTCCACTATTTAATATTACAGCTAAGTAGAGGTGTCCTTCCCATCATATCATATCATCTAAGGGACACATGATACCAATAGGATTTATCATTAGTGGTGTTTACATTGGTCAACAGTTCAAGTAAGTATCTGCCTGCTTTCTCTACAGCAAAATTACTAGTTTTCTCAAATTGCTAGTTTTCTACTCTCTTCTCATTCAAAGTGAGTCACCCAGTACAAGCCCCACTGGAGTAGACAGACATTAAATCCTATCTCCTAGTTGTAAGAGCTTCAGTGAATTGTGGCCATATATTAAAATGACCAAGCGATTGGTAACTGTAGGGGAGATAATTTGAGGCTTTGCAAGCATCCCATACCCTTTAAGGTTTCCCCAACTGATTTCAACATTGCCTGCTGCCATGTGTTACTGTGGTATTCTAGTAGAAATTTTCCACTCAGTGATATTTAGTTTCTTCTTTTGGTTATATTCCCAATATAATATTCCCATAATATTCCCAATATTATGTTTAATATGTTTTTCACATTTCCTTCCTTGATTGTAAAGACATCTTTCACGTTGGCTTTTCTGTGTTCTTTTGGCAGGCCTTTTCTTTTCTTTTTACTTTTTTGGTAATTATTTATTTTCCGGCACTACAAAACACTACAGGTTCAATTTGTGGCTTGTGTTTTCTGTTTCCTGGTGTTAGAACTAAGCCTTTTCTCCAAACAGCCTATGCTTCTTTCATTGAAGAATGTATAAGAAACCCAGATCTGGGTACTGTGTATGCACATCGCTACCGCGGTGTTGTTGTTTCAGGCCCTCTCAGGAGGCAGAATTAGGAAACATACTCATTTACACTAACCAGCATATACATACCTGTCTACAATTATTTCTGCATGTGCTTATTTATTATATATTTGTGTATTAAAGTGCACAGGAGTTAATACTGAAATCTCTGAATCTAATTCAGGCTCATGCATAGTATATTTTAGCTTTGCTTTCTTGTGTAATTTTTCTCTCTCTTAGATAGGAACTTAGAATCCCATGGTCTACACTTCATTTGCATATAGTTTTTACCCCTACTGTACACCTGAAATAGTTTCTGAATTGCTAATGTGGACCATGCGAGAAACAAATTTAGCAACTCAATGGCAATGCTTATATGCAGTCCTTTTTATTTTCAACTTTAAAACCAGAGGTCAAAGTACTGCTTTCCAAAGTTTCTTAGTTCAACCTCTTTTTCCTCTGTTGCAGGGTTCTTGTCTCATGGACTCAACGAATAAATCATGCAGACACAAAAAAGTGAAATGAAGGGAAAGTTTATTAAGTGAAGGTGAGAACAGAAAAAGAAAAAACTCTCTAGACTGAGATGGGTCCCAAATGGGTTTCCTCTGAGGGCTTTTATGGTTACTCTTTTAGAGAAGACTGACCAGGGAATTTGGTAAATATCCTGTCTATAACATTTAATACAAACAAGGTGGATGTGTAATTATCATATAAATATCTCATCTATACTTAGGACAAATAAGGTGGATTCTATGTTCCCTTTGCTCTGGTTAATATCTTCTCTGTAACATTTCTCCAAACCTAGGATTTCTGTAAGCCTGGTCATGTAGCCCCTTGCCTGAGCCTAGTCATGGAAATTAGGGGCCTCCTATCTCTCCTTGCCTATACTTTAACCTTTTCCTTACTCACCTCCACTCCCCAATGTAGCATTTTCACACATTTGTAATATAGTTAGAGGCATTTGTCACACTGCATGTCACACAGTAGGATCATCCAATATCCTGGGTATTATGATTTTGCCTGAACACAGTTAAATGTATTATTTGTTGTGTACAATTTTTGGGTTTTAATAAATCCATAAAATAAGGTATCCACCACAGGAACCAGTTTCTACACCTTAGAATTTTGGTGTTGGGATTCCTTTGCAGTCATCTCACTTACTTCTTCCAAACTCTGCCAACCATTAATCTGTTTTCTATTCCTGCAGTTTTATCTATTTTCAGAATACCATAGTATGCGATGAGGACCATTGGGATTTAGCTACTTTCAGTTAGAAAAATGTGTTTAAACTTACATCAAAGCTATCATGTGATTCAGTTGTTCTTATTATTGCTGGGTTGTGTTGTATGAATGTAAGTTTTCAATTAAGTTATGTAAGTACCTTGGAGTGCAATTATAGGTCATTTGTAAGTGTATGATCCTCTTTGTGATTGGCTGACAAGTTGTTTTCACAGTGGCTGTACAATTTTGCATTCCCACTTGTAATAAATTAGATTCCCTGGTGCTCGGCATCTGTTACTGGGTTAAAATGTGTTCCTTTCAAAATTCAAATGTTGAAATTCCAAACCTCAGTACCTCAGGATCTGATCTTATTGGATACAGGTTTTTACAACAGTAATCAAGTTAGAACTAAGTCATTAGGGTAGCCACTGATAATATGACTGGTGTTTAAAAAAAAAATGGGTACAAATTCAGATACAGAAACACAATTGAAGGAAGATAATGGAAAGAGACATAAGAAGAATATGATCACCTATAAGCTAAGGAAAAGTCCTGAAACAGATTGTTTCCTCAGACCGCTCAACCTTACCAACCCTTGCTTTGGGACTTCTGGCTACTGGCAGTGCAAGACAATATATTCCTGTTGTTTAAGCCCTCCTACTTTGTTGAACTTTCTCACAGAAGCCCTAGAAAACCACACAGATTCCTTTCCAGCACTGGGTATACTCAGATTTATTTTTTTAACCACTATAATAAATGTGTAATGGTATCTCTTTATACTTTCAATTTACATTTCCCTAATGACAGATAATATTGAGCATCTCTTAGTATACTTACTTTATGTTTATATAGTTTCTTTGGTGATGCAGCTGTTCATATTTTTAGCTCTTTTTTTCTAAATTGGATTTTTTTTGCTTGACTGTTGAGTTTAGTTCTTCTTTATGCATTGCTTATGTAGGTCCTTTATCAGCTGTATGATTTGCAAATATTACTCCCAGTTTCAATCTATATACTTTCTACTTATCTGTATTCCAGATTAAGAGTCCTCTCTTCAGCTATGTCTAATCTGTTCTTAAACACAATTGCTGAGTACTTAATTTCAGATACTTTATTTTTAAGTCACAAAGCCATCAGTAAATCAATTTGGGCAGCAACATGAATGAATTTTCCAGTTGAGCTTCCTGATGAAGACATAGGCTGTCTGGCAGTGATTACAACCTGTGAGACCCTGAACAGGGGACCCAGCTAAACTGTGCCTGAACTCATGACTCATGGAAACAAAAAAACAAAATAAATGTGTGCTTTTTTAAGTGCTTACATTTGTAGTAGGTTGCTATTCTACAATAGAAATGTGTACAAGTTCTTTGGTTATAATGTTGTTATGTCATCCTTGTTCTTGAATATATAAATCAATTATTCTGAAGACAGTGTATGATGATCCTAATAGCTTGATTGCCTATTGGTTTAGTTCATTGTCATGTATCTTAGAATGCCCACTGACTTTTTAAAAAATATTTTATTTATTTATTTGACAGAGAGAGAGAGAGAGATCACAAGTAGGCAGAGCAGTAGGCAGAGAGAAGGGGGAAGCAGGCTCCATGCTGAGCAGAGAGCCAGATGCAGGGCTAGATCCCAGGACCCTGAGACCATGACCTGAGCTGAAGGCAGAGGCTTAACCCACTGAGCCACCCAGGTGCCCCATGCCCACTGACTTTTTAAATGAATAATAGAAATCATGTATTAAGAACAGGTATGAACTCTGGGTGAAACTGTATCTTCCAAGAGACAATTAGAAAAAGGAGAAAATCATCTTAATCCAATCAAAAGCTAAGCTATTTCAGGACTAGGTTTCCATTTTTGTAAGGACGCATTTATTTCTTATTCACTCTTTGTTCTCGTATTTCAGGTATCTCAGTTGGAAAACTATAGTTTTTCAGAATCTCTTAAAGAGCTCTGTATTTTATTTGCTTTTCCTCAATCCTTTGAGACAATCAAAAGCTGTATTTAACTCCTCTCTTTCATGGCTTCTGTTTCTATTCTTGGTCTCTTGTGGTTAGTAGCCATAGGGAGAATACCTCGAATGATATGGCAGGTCAGACTTTTAGGCTCACTTCTCTATGACCCTCTTCTCTAAGGTAACTGAATACTTCTCCACTCCCACCTCCTCATACACAAGTTTTGGCTGACTTAATAGACCCAAATTTCAGAATTTTTTTCCCTAAGCCAGAGTGTTTCCCAAAATATAAGGGAAAATTGTATGCCTCTTAGAATTGTTTAATGCTTTGCTTCTTAACTCTTATCCTGTAGTGTTTTGAAAATATCAAGTGATTTGAGTAAATAGAGCTATAGAATGTTGGCCTCACTTAAATAAGTTTCCTTTTTTTCTGGGAATGTTGGCCCCTAAATATCCAACTGCTTTAGTAGGTTCTTGATTCCTTCAAATGATGACTTTTTTTTTTTTTTCATGAATCAGGCTTCTCTAATTTCTCCTGTATTTCAGTTGGCTACAAGTAACGTACCATAATTGTAAATGGAACTCTTCTTCTATCATAGGACTGTGCAGGAGCTGGTTTTTAGTATCTCACAAGAGCTGAATGTGCCCATCTTTGTCCCACTTCCTTGTGCAGTGACATCACCTTGGTATCTTGAAATTCTACTTGGTGAGAGCATTTGTGGGACAAATTTGGAAAATGCTGCAAATCTGGGTGGGGTTTTTGTTTTTGTTTTTGTTTTCCCCAAAAGCTGGTTATCTACACACTGCGGTGGTGTGTTGTTTGAAGTTTAAAGCTAAACTTGCCAAATTGAACTGTCCTATTTGCTATAATTGGTTCACAGAATATTGTATAGGGAAGAATTTACTGTGAAAATTAAAGATGTAGCTTCCTGAGGTTGTCTGAACATTGTGATATTGGAACTCTGGGATTTGGCCCAGAAATCTTATTGACTTTGTGAGTTTGTATCTTTATGAATTTGTATCATATGACTAACTAGCTATGGGAAGCACTGACCTAAACCCCTTCACAAGGCATGCAGGCAAAATCTTGCCACTTTCTAAGTTTCTTTTTTACTCTTTTTTTTTTTTTTCTTTCTGGTTTTGTTTTAACTGTCTCTATCATTGGTCTACATATATGATTTTCTTGGTCTACTTAGCAAGGTAAATATTTCCTGGTGGTTTTCTCCTGCTTCTATTACCTCTTTCTCACTTTCTAATGGATCTGGCATTTCCAAATAATTTCAGGAAGCAATTTCCAAATGTGTCCTCCTAAAATATCCTAAGGTCTTTCAAAGATTTTAAAGGAATCAGTTCCCAGATTCTCAGCTGCAATATGTCCTTTCCTAAAGTTGCTCTGCCTGAGAATTCCCTTGTGTCACACTGCTTTGCAATTCCTCCCTCACTTCCTTAGCATTCCTATTGTTTATTTTTCCAGCATGGAAAAGTATTTGAGATATCAAACAAAGGGACAGTTTGAAATATTCATTCAGGTATTATAAAAGTGAAAAACCCCAAAACCTAGGTAACAAATAATTTTGTGACTCAGTTTATTTCCAAATCTTTGTTTTTAATAAAACAAAAGAAATATTTAATCGAGCAAGAAGTTGATAGACCTCTAAAAATAATTTTTGATGACAGATTATTATAAGATTTTTGGCAAAGGATATGGAGAAAATGTAAGGGAATGGAATCGTCATGGCAAAAATTACACCATTCTCTTTCTTTTTAAAATTTTTTTTCTTTTTCTCCTTTTTTTGCTTCATAGTTTTTTTTTTTATTATGCCATTTTAATTTTTTTAATTTATAGGCAAGTTTTCTCATAGCTTACAATAATGGAAATAGAATAAATAAATGAGGAATAGAATAGGGTTGAATTCTTGCTCATTCCTATAAAAAGTAGTATTTATCCTGAATTCAGTAAAAGCATAGTATACAAAATCAACAGAAACAGAAATCTGTTGCATTTTTACACACTAATAATGAAGCAACAGAAAGAGAAATTAAGAATTCATTTTTAATTTTTAAGACATTAAGAAATTAAGAAAATAATTATTTTGTGCATTTACAGTTGCACCAAAATAAGATACCTAGGAATGAACCTAATCAAAGAACTGAAAGACCTGTACTCTTAAAACTATAACACATTGATGAAGAAGTTAGAGATGACAATTTGAAATGGAAAGGCATTTCAAATTCTTGGATTGGAAGAACAAATATTGGTTAAATGTCTGTATCACCCAAAATAATCTACACACTGAATTCAATCCCCATCAAAATACCAATTTTTTCACAGAACTAGAACAAAAAAACCCTTAAAATTTAAATGGAAGTACAAAAGAGCCCAAATAGCCAAAGCAATCTTGAAAAAGAAAAGCAAAGCAGGCCGTATCACAATCCCAGATTTCAACTTACACTACAAAGCTGTAGTAATCAAAACAGTGTAGTCAGGCACAAAACAGACACATGCAGCAATAGAACACTATAGAAAACTCAGAAATGAGACCACAATTATATGGTCAATTAAAATTTCTTTAAAGATTTATTTATTTATTTAAAGATGTTATTTATTTATTTGACACAGAGAGAGAGATGGCAAGTAGACAGGAAGGCAGGCAGAGAGAAAGGGGGAAGCAGGCTCCCTGCTGAGCAGAGAGCCAGATGCAGGGCTAGATCCCAGGACTCTGAGACCATGACCTGAGCCAAAGGCAGAGGCTTAACCCACTGAGCCACCCAGGCACCCTGGTCAGTTAATCTTTGACAAAGCGGGAAAGAATATCCAATGGAAAATACATGTTTCTTTTAACAGGAGAATTGGATTGCTTATTATCTGTGATTCATGACCCAGCTTCCCAAACTTCCTACTCAGCTCACAGTAAAGATTTGCAATGTTCCTCGCCTTCCCCCAATTCCACCCCCAATCTCCCAATCCGCAGCCAAGGTCACAGCATTCTGAGTCTTACGTGTCTCATTTTCTTGATTTTTAAAAATGTAGCTTTATTTGTTATGTGTATTTTTAGTTTAAAACAGCAGTCATGTTCCTGTATCTATTTAGGATCAGTAGAGCATGGGAAGGTGTGTTTTCAAGGCTGCTGGGAAGATTCTCTCTTTTTCTCTCATGCCTTAAAAACTGTTGAAGGTTCTTATTCTCTTGCTCACAGGAGATTTGCAAGAATGCTTACAAAAGCACTGGAGAAGCCAACCTCAGTGTTAGTCTCTGGAAAACAAGGCCAAGAGAAGAAAAGAACCAGTGACCACTGGCCAACTGGAAAATATTATATTTTTAGTCCACCTTAGCTTTTGTTTGTTTGTTGTTTTTTGTACTTGTGTCAATACATTTGATGCCCATCACTTTTTGCCCTTAAGTTTGGGTTGGTTTTTAGAGAAAGTGTACTCCTTCCCAATCCAAGTCAGCCTCCCTCCCCGCCAATCTACTCTCTTCACCACTTCTGAACTCTGCCCACCCCCCATTTGCATTTCTCTTCAAACCTATCTATCTCTCAGGCACATATTATCTATGGTGAGGCTGTGCCTATTTCTGTACCAAAGAGTCAAAATAAATGACTTGCCATTTAGCTACAAGCTATGGACTGAGAAAGCTACTTCCCTGAAAGGGTGTTACTGCATGTGGCAATTTTTCAGAAGGTCACCATGATGAATTTTAGCATGCAGTGTTCTGGGAAGATGAGCAGGTACTCAGAATCTCTTGTGGTTCTTTCTTTGCCCATCATAGCATTCACCATGCCCACATGTGTGGTGACCAGGTAATCAACCTTCCAAAACAGAACACTTTGGAGAGTAAACAGGAGGGGAACTATTGGTCATTTTTCTGCAAGTGGTAACTGGGACTGTCCCAGAAAACCTGGGGTGGATGGTTTCCCATGAGTGTTCCTGAGAGGATGGGGAAGGAGACTAGGAGCATCTCCGCATTCCTCTTAACAACATTCTAGGACAGTTTTTCCCTTAAAAGACCAAGAAAATCATATGACTTCCTGAATCTCCCATTTCTGATAAATTGCCTCTCCACACAAGAGGGTTAATTTTATTTTTGTTATTTATAAATGAGCAAACTGAAATTCTGAATGGGAAAACACAAATAACTATTGCGTAAGTTGGAGTGGGGCAGCAGGGAGGAGTAGGGGGACTGGAAAGCAAGAAATGCTCTCCCGGCTAATTAGACATCTTAGTCTGCTCCACATACAGAAGCTAGGTGTTAAGTAGGTGAGTCAGTTGATTCATTGCGGATGCACTGCAAAACAAATATCGGGACCCCTTGTTCAAAACACAGAAAAAAAAAATGTTGTTAAAGGTACTTAAAGAGGTGCTTGGGTGGCTCAGTTGGTTAAAGCCTCTGCCTTCAGCTCAGGTCATGATCCCAGGGTCCTGGGACTGAGCCCCACATAGGGCTCTCTGCTTAGCGGGGAGCCTGACTCTCTGCCTACTTATGATCTCTGTCTGTCAAATACATAAATAAAATCTTAAAAAAAAAAGTTACTTAAATATCCAGTTTTACTTTTTCTTTTATTTCTTTCTTAACTTTTCACAGTGTTCTTTGTTTTTAAGAGATCTTTGTGTCTGAGGGAGAATATGTGATAGGTGCCAATCAATGAACCAGAATGTTAGTTTATAATTTTTTTTTCAGAAAAAGCATGACATTTTAACATTTATTGATTTCAAAAAATGTATTAATGATGCATATGATTTTATGCATAGTATCCATTGCTTTCTTTATTTTTTTCCCCATTTAGTGAAGTAATCCTCACAAGAACACTGATAAAATAGTTCACTGGTTATCACTTTGATTTATTCTTCAGAAATTAATAAGCAAAATAGAAGCTTGCATTGTAAATCTGTTTGTCAGAAGTACAGAGGGCAGAGTTCACTAACAGGCAGCCGTTTGTTTCCATATCCAGGTTATCAATAACCTTACAAGAAAATACCATTACCTTTAGTTCTGTGCATCTGATAGTATAAAGATGAGGTCAAGGGAAAAGAGGTGAGTAAACCCGTCTTTGGAAAGCAAAACCAGAAATAGATCATCCTGACTTCTCTCTATATCTTTGCTTTGACTAGAAGTAAATACATCTTTATGTACTTTCAGAGCAAATGGGTGACCATACTTTACCTCATCCTTCTGACTTCTTCCTTTAGTAGCAGATAGTGACCATGTTATTTGTCTCAAGACCATCATATAACATGTGCATGGGAAGATTTACACCCATATCTTGTTAATTTATCTTGACTATTCAGATCTCAGCTTACATACTTCTTTTTTAGATATTTCCCTAAATCCCCCTGGTTCATGTTGTCTACCGTTTCATGGCTCTTATCATTTTTAATTGGTATGTTTGTGTAATACTGTGGATGGAGATATTTATTTAAATAATAAATGTTGGTTTTCTGTTTAAAGAAAATGGTAACAGAGATCTTCATTGTTCAGAGTACCATCTTATGAGGGAGGGCCTCTCATTCTCCACAGAGGATCTGGGAGAGGTGGTATCAGGAGGAGAAACTTTCAGATTCTATTTACAATACCTCTGTGGCTCACCTGATACCCTGGTGGCCTCCTTCTTAATTTCAGTTATGGTTATAGTGAATAAAATCTGTGAGGACTTGTTTTGTGTCATCAGTACCTCACCTCAACTATACACATATCTCTTTCTGCTTTCACCTGGTTGCTTTGACAACTCCTTCGTGGTACTTCCACATGTGCAATGAGTTCATACACAGAGGGGTTTCTGACTGTGGGACAGTCTCAACCAATGGGGCAGAGGTGGCAACCAAGGGACATGTGCTCACCCTTTGTCTTTCCATGTGGGGACAATTCTGAGAAGATCCTATCATCAAACTTTTATCTCGGCTATGTTCTAAGTGGATCACAGCTAAGAAATATTCTTCTCATGCTAAGAGCTGCTTCTTTCGCATAAACTTAAATGTGGCCTTGGCCTTAGTCTTGTATTTGTTTCCTTAAGAGTTTGGAAACCTGGGTGTCCACTATTTTGTCTTTTCATTGGTATAATATTTTAGATTCCCTTAAAACATATTATAGGAAATTAAACTTCCTACATTTCATTTATATATAAATATTTGATTTGTGAGGAGA
The DNA here is from genome assembly GCF_022355385.1 of Mustela nigripes. Taxonomy (NCBI): domain Eukaryota; kingdom Metazoa; phylum Chordata; class Mammalia; order Carnivora; family Mustelidae; genus Mustela; species Mustela nigripes. The sequence goes on along the minus strand of NC_081563.1, from coordinate 84,084,753 downwards.
TTATTTTGGAAGAATAATGCAGTACCTTAAAAACTTACCTAGTAGAGAAAGGACATTTGGTCCTTTTGTGTCTATTTATCAGGGAAATAATAATACGCTTCCTTGGTCATCTGTTTATAGTGTTCTCTTCAGCTTTTTTACAAATCTATTAGGATGTTGACATTTGGGTTAATGTTTCAGGTGGGAAGGACAACTTATTGATTTAATTAAAAGAGAAACTCTAATTCAACAAAAGTTAAAAAAATATATAGCTTTGTGACCATGATAACCTACAGTTAATGCATTTCAAAGTACTTGCCATAGATGTAATTCAGACTGCAGGTGAATTGGTTATTACACTTACATATGACCAAGTATTATTTCACATTTTTATTATTGATGTGAACATGACCATTTCGATCTTTTCTCACATAAATCTGATAAAATTGCTACCTCACCCTCCTGAGCATTTGATGTAAGTCATCTTTATTCTTTTTTCATTTTGTGGAGGAATAAGCACTCAGGGAAATTGTTTAAAAAAGAAATTTCCAAAATTTAAAAAAAAAAAAAGTTGAAAGACCTAATAGCATGTGAATGTCTTGGAATTCAGAACTCTTATGAATTGTTCCACTCATTCCCTTTGCTGTAACTACATATAATAATATGCATGTGATGTATGGACTCTTTATCATAAGCCTTCACCTATGGCAAGTATGTGGGCAGGGATAGTGAGTTCCTTCAGATTCTCAGTCACTAGCAAAGAACATGCTAAAATAGAGACTTTAGCTAAGAATTCTAGAAAGAATCAATTATCTTTTCTAATACTTTAGTGCTGATATTCTGCAAAAAGACTTAAACGCATTTGATGTTATTTCTAATTTATTTAGTACTAGTGTAACTCTAAAAGTGACCAATATTCCTAAATCTCATTGAAATCAACCCAAAACCCAGTATGGAAGAAAGGAATTATGTAGCTATCCTCCAGCTACATATTTTATCCCAAATAAAAATGAGTATCTAATAGGTGTAATTCAGGTGTTTGGATGCTATGAAATTAGAAAGAATGAAAAACTAACCTCTTTTACTTATGGAACTTCCAGGACATCCTGGGTGGTGTCAGACAGAAAACCAATGTCCAGAGGGACTGTTTGGACTTGATTTGGAGTAGTCAGGCTTATAGCACACTGGAGAGTGTAATCCTCTCCCAAGGACAAGAGAACTCTATTTTTTTTTTTTTTTCAATTCATCAAATTGGGCTAACTTTTCACCATGAAACTGATCTTCCTCTACCTTATCTTTACAGTTTTATGACAACTGCATTTCCTTAAGCTTCTGTAAAATCTTTCCCACCCTATGGATCTACCATTATATCACATCAAGTACAACAAAGATGTCTCCAGTTTTCACAGTGCTTTGGCAACAAACAAACAAACAAAGAAACAAAAAACAACCTTTTAAATTGCAAAAGATAATTACTTTAAGCATTTGAATCAAATCCTGTAAAACTGGTCTGGGTGAATGATACAGCACAACACGGGATGATATACTAGGCTGAGATGTGCCTCTCCAGTCTTCCTTCAATGGCCTTAACTAGCTTTATTTGGTGCATTTCATATTTCCAGGTCTTTATTTAGTTTGGTGAGGACATCTCCATCTCCATTTTACACCTGCCCAAATGAACCAAAGAATACAAGCTCCTTATCAGAGGAAACTTCCTGATCTTGTTCAAAGCTGTTTCACCACCTCCCAGAAAAACATAATGATTGCTCAATTCCAGCCCTTGAATAGTAAAGTCAAGTCAGTGCTTCAACTACTTGTAGGTGCGGTGAAAGGCATCCCATAGAATTCTTCATTAAATTTTCAGTATTCAGCTTTCAGAGAGAGTTTTATGGCATCCCAGAGTATCCAAGATGTGTAGGACAAATAAGATAACCTTCCCCTCATAACCATGGCCCACATTGTTTTCAAAGGGTCACTGACCCCATACCTTAGAGGTGATCTAGAACAGACCCTCCTCTTTCTGATTCTTGAATTCTGTTTTTAATCTCCATTGAACAATTGTCTGATATATGGCCGTTCCTGTGGTAGAGGAATCATTTTACCCAGAGTTATGTCATGTCAGACAATATTTTCTTATTTAAGGTGAAGTATATTTCCTGCAGGATTCATTTTATTGTCCTTCTGATGACTCTCAGAATGATAAAAAATGTGACTAACATCTTTGTAGTGCAATAGTCTTCAAATATTTGAACTCAAGGAAATCATTATTAGCTACCCTAACTTACAGTTTTATATATCTTGAAATACACATTTTATATTAGCTTTTGATTTCTTTGTGTGGAAATAAATCCTTGTTTTTCTTTACATTCCTAATAATCATAATTTCTGCTAAAGGAAATTTTATTATGCTTACAGTCTGATGACAGCGTTTCTCACACTTGGATCAAGTTTTCTGCTACAAAACCTTTTTTTTTTTTTTTCACCTCATCCATTTTTCTTCTGGAGTTGAAAACAATTTTTATTGTATTGTATTTGTACCTCTTATGGTTTTACTGCATATGCTTTTTTTTTTTACTTGCTTACCTATCATCACATAATCCTGCGGGTATCCCATCCGTCACTAGAACCTTCTTCTCCCAGCCCTGTCTTACTAAACCAGGGTTTAGGGCTCCTACACAGCTGCCATGTCAGGCTACTCTTTGCTGTCTTCCTATCTGCCATATTCTGGTGTGTGTGTGTATTGGTGTGTGTGTGTGTGTGTGTGTGTGTGTGTGTGTTTGTTTTTCCCTTTCTGCATTATACTGAACTCATCAGTAGCATCCTAAGAAAGGGTGCCCATGAGCTAAGTAATTTTGTGTTTTGAACACCTTATTCTGTTTTCATATTTTGTTGATAATTTGACGAGACGTAGGACTCTAGGTGAAAGTCTTTTTTCTCTCAGGATTTGAAGGTACAGTACATCACATCTGGCTGTTGACTGTACTGCTGAATAATCAAATGCCATACCCCTTAGTTACTTGGTATATGACTTTATCTTTCCTCTTCTCTGTAATCTTATAGGTGCTCTCTCTTTCTTTCACTCTTTTTTAATCTCTGGTGTTCTGATATTTCAGAATGATGTTCTCTGATGTGAGGATTTATTTTTTATTGGTTTTGCCTGGTGGACCTCTTTAACAATATGTGTTATCTCAGTTAATCCTCAAAATGAAAGTGGCAATTATTGTCCTCATCTTTCAGAGATGAGGAAAGGGAAATTTGAGTAAGTTGTGGGATGTCTCCAGAAACACAGAGCAGAAATAGCAAATGAATTCTGAAACCTGAACTTCAACTACACATCTACCTATTCTTCCTTCGTACCACTACTTCCAGCTAAGCTTTTATCTCCCACACTCTGATTACCTGTCATGAGGTTTTCCTTATTTTTTTGGTAATTTCTGTGAAACCTTTATGGAAACCATTATGTATTTCTGACTTAGTGAAAATGAAAAGTCTTCTCTGTCTAATTTGACCAAATATTTCTGGATACTGACCGTGCCATTAGTTGCATTAATGATTGCTCTCCACTTGATGTCATCTCCAAACCTGGTAAATAAGGCAAAATTTCCCTTCGATAAGAATTTTCCCTCTACCGACCATAAAACCTGTCACTTTGGGATACTCTTGGTAAGGTAAAATGAGAATAGTCTGTCGCTTAAAACATGGGTTTTGGATTCAGACAGCCCTGAGTTTAGAAACCAAACATGAAATGATTTCTTAACCTTTCAGAGCCACCTGATATGGAAAATTCATATAAAAACAAACTGGTATAAGAAATGTAAAATGGGGGGCACCTGGGTGGCTCAGTGGATTAAGCTGCTGCCTTCGGCTCAGGTCATGATCTCAGTGTCCTGGCATCAAGCCCCGCATCGGGCTCTCTGCTCAGCAGGGAGCCTGCTTCCCTCTCTCTCTCTCTGCCTGCCTCTCTGCCTACTTGTGATCTCTGTCTGTCAAATAAATAAATAAAATCTTAAAAAAAAAAAAAAAAGAAATGTAAAATGGCTATTTAAGGAGTGGCTGTTTTGAAGACAATCTCTGAGATAAAGTAGTCATAAGGGACATAAAATATAATTATGATATATTTTGCATAGAATAGAGCAGAAAACAACCCTTCCCTCAAAATACTTAAAACTATGGAATGCAAAATATACGTACATTATTACATTAGTTATAAGCATCCTCTTATAAAGGGGCTAGATTTAATTTCTTTTTAGTTAATAAGTAATATCTGTAATTTATCAAACAGATGTTAATAATAACTATTTCATTAGAGTAACTTATTTTAAGGAATTTTCAAAGAATATTTGATTAAAATATATAAATCCTTGGCTAACTATTAGGACTCAGTATTTGAGTCAAGGAAACTCATCTGTGTGTATGTGTGAGGGGGTATATGTAAATTCCATTCTGTGTAGTATTGTATGTTTAATCTCACCTCCCATTGGTGACATTGTGGCTTTAGGTAATTCTTACATATTATCTCAGTGATGGATTCTCATAATCTAAAATACATATGTAAGATAGTTACTTAGAACATTATTGATTTTTTGTGTGTGTTTGGAGAAAGAGATAGTGACATTGATTTTTTTTCCCCTGAAATATATAGTTGCTACCTTACTGAGGAAGGTGTATTTGAAACTTCATGTGATTTTTTTTTTCATTTTGATGTTAAATCCATGTGTTTGGATAATGTCTAGAAAGGTGGACAACAAACAACTATGAAAATATTGGCTTAATATATATCTTCAAGGTCAATTAATTAATGCTGGATAATATTAAGAGGTTCCTGTTTGATTAGAAAAGAATGGACAATTTTAAGTGGAATCCAAGGAAAATTCATCACTGGGATTGCTATTGCTGATATTTATTGAAGAAACCAAGGATAAGTGACCAATGGCCTGCCTTGCCATTTGTTGACCGTCTTAACAATCATTCTTCTGTAAATGTGCATAGTCCACTGACTATCTTTGCACCTTAGAAGTAATGGAAGCATTTTATTTTGGGGAGAGATCTTTTCTCTCTTATCAGGACATCTTGACTAGATCTGTATTAAGTGTAGACACATTCCAAGCCACTGGCAGAAGTCAGCCCAATGAAATCTCTGATTCAGCACACCTGTTATAATAGAATATTCCAAATCAGTCAAACTAACCTTCTCTATTTGGGAACTGCAGGTAGCTAATGCATTTGGTTTCCAAAAATTTTAAGAGGATCTGTTTTGGTAGAATAATAGTTGTTATCACTTTTCTCATTCTTAATAACGATTTTCCTTGTTGCCCATCGCAGCTATGTCTTAAGAGCTATCCAAGGAGGCGATAGCGTTGATTGGGTCCCAAGAGCCATGTAGTCATGAGTCTAGAATGAAGGAGTGCAGCCTTCTGACAAAAAGGTCCCGTGCTTTTGTAAACATCAAAAAGCTTAGGCTAGCTTAATGGTTTTCTGCTGGTACATATGTAAGACTGTTTCTCATAATGCTATCAGGAGAAATTTCACATATTCAAATAAAATAATTCGAAGAAAGATAAAGAGGAAATACTGCTTATATGGGCACAAAATGAAAACAAAACAAACATCAAAAGAAATGTTCATTCCAGGTTGAACTTTCAGCAGCAGCTAAAAACGTAAACATATCACAGAGCATTGTGTGACAATTAAACCACTGCCACACTGTAAGTTCTGATGTGAAACAACTAAAACTAACCCACTGAGAGGAAAATCTATTTCTTCTCTCTTTCTCCCTCTACACGTATATTCCACATATACAAATATTTCTATATATACATACATTTGAAAATCTCTATATACACATGTATTTGAAAAGTCACCATCACTGTAAGGATTAAAAACTAATTCTATGAAGTGAGAAATAAAATCTGTTCCATCTTCCACCTACATGGCTTTTCAGCTTTTAGTTTGCAGGAAGTAACCTAGAAACATTTACATCAGGCAGTCTTTTTTGCTTAGAAAGGCAAGCTCTGTGATGATATTGATTGATTTCAAGGGCATATTAGAGACGAAGCCAAGTCTCTGGAGAGAGGTTGCCATCACCTTGGCCTTGGGTCAGCATTAGACCACTGACCTTTGAACCTAAAGACCTATCTACCAGATTCTGATATCTTCCATGCCACCCGAGCAAGTCAGCAGGGGACACGTGTCGATGTGGCTCTTGGCAAATCAGAATTGACTGGCCAGTAGGAAGCCTGCGAGCCACGGGAAATGTGGGTTAAAGTATGTCAATAATGTTTCAGAAGAACGATTTCTCCCAAGAATTGTAGCTGTTGGAATGTTTTGACATTTATTCGGTAGAGAAATGTAGCATGTTTTGTGAAGCACTTCAAGAGAGCTGCTGCTAACTGCTGTGGTATATTGATCTTTCTGTTAAATTGCACGGGCACACTTGGGAGATCATTGAGATTCAGGCAACAGGACAGAAAGGACCGGCTGCACCCGATGGTCACTAATGGTAATTGGTTTCGATCCTTGCACTTGAAGAAGCCATGATTTACTTGGTTCACTGATGAATTGTAGACACTAAATATTTTGAAAAGAAAAAAAAAATACTCTTTTTTTTTTTTTTTTTTAGTATTTCCAAGGCAGCACCTCCAATCTTGAATGTTTCATATATAATAAATTTGGCAATGTAGAAAATATACCAAGTCATATTGTTGAAAGTTCTGATTTCCTTGCTGCTGTTGCTACTCTATAATTATACCATTTGTTTGTTCATTGGTTTGCTTCTTAACTGGCTCCAAGATGAATTTAAGGTAGCCTACTCTCTTTATGTGTTTTCACTTAAACTTTATTTTACAATTATAAAAGAAATATATCCTCACGATGGCAGGAAAAGAAAGAATATGTAAGAGCATAAAGCAGAAAACAAATGACCTCTCCTTCATTCAGTCATGTACTTTCCCCAACCTTTGATTGTACTACAGAATTTTTTAACTTATGATAACACACGTACTTTCACACGTATACCAATAATTCATTATTTGAGTGATTACGTGGTAAATAATAGTATAGTGCTCTTTTTCAATCAGTAATTAGACTGCTGCTAAGTATTTCATTTCAATTCTTTTGCTAATTCAAATAATTCTGCAATATGTATATGTGTACACACACATTATCAGAATGTTGTCTGTGTACTATAAATATATGTCTGATATATATATCTGATTATATATAATTCTGAGATTAGAGAGAGAGAGAGAAAGAGAGAGAGATACCACTAGCAAAAGAATTTTAAAATGTACCCAGATAAAATATATCCACATATTCTGAGGACTAGTGCTGGTTTGTCTAAAGTACATTCTGAAAAATGTAGTCATTTTAATCTTAATAAATATTGCCACATTTCACTTTAAATAATTGTACCATTTTATATTTTTTGGCTATTTCTTAATTTTTCCTATCTGTGTTTACGATCCTAAGATAACATTAACTAAAACTTGAATGACTTCATTAACTCTAATATAATTTGGGGATTCAAATATTAAATAAATATTAAAATTAATTGAATAATAGAATTATGGAATTATAGCCATTATAAATCAATGAAATATCTTAAATTTCATCCATATTACATTATCAAGTTGACTTGCACTATCTCTCACCTTTGCGTTCTGGATTTCATAATAATTCTATATAGAAAAGAGTCCCCTATTATCAAAGTACAGAGAAACTTTGATTCAGGGTCTATTTCTTTAACCCACAGTTGGATGAGAAGGAGATCTTCCTCATTAGAAGCAGAGAAGAGGAGAGAGAACTACTTTGGCTATTAAAATTGAGGACATGTTGCAATATTGTATTACACAGGGAAGTCCTCACATAATTCACTGAACCACAGTCATGAGGAATACATAGTCCTTAGTGGTCTCCATTGTGTTAAAATGTAAAATGTGCACTAGAGCCCCTTGGGAGGCTTTTGACCATGAAGGTAAATAACATTATCATTTCTTTGGAATCTCATTTTCCATTTATGGATTAAGATAATGTTCATAAGAGCCATCAGCAGGACCCACTGGAGGCAGACCTCTGTAACTGCTGCCCTTAGGGTAGTGGCAGTGAGCTTGCCTTACAGATTCCTGACAATGTCTTTCCATCTTCTTTTCTGGAGGGATCAGCACTAGTGGAGATAAGGGGATTTTCCTTTCTGTCCACCCCATTTACAGGATCTCATCCAACCTTAACATAAATGTGCTAATTAATGCTAATTGCTCTAATGGGCACTCCTCTAGTAGGACCCCGCAGATACCACCAATTCATTCAGATAGGAAAGTATTTTGTTGCAGGCTAGGCATTCATGGGTTTCGACTATTTATTTCAAAGTCGCAGAAAAATATACTTCCAAACTCCCCATAATTTCTGGTGCTTGTTTCTTTGTGTTTTGAAAGAATGCTTAAAATAAAATAGTTTCTGCTTGATTTTCTAATTTCACCAATGGGGAAAAGTAATTATCTCCCATGGCAATGGATTCATACGAAAGCAGCATGAGACCAATTACAATGCTAGATGTAATTCCAAGTTTCCTCTTTTCCAAATATTTCACATTCAGTTTTTTCCACCAGTTTTCATATTCCCTGATATTTCCCACAGAAATATGTGTGCATTTTCCTCCTCCAGCTAGAGTGTTCCCAACCCACAGCCCACAAGTGATTTCTGAATCTTAGAGATACATAGTTAGAGACAGACATACATATAGACACAGGTGTCAATACAGATAGGCAGTTGACCCTTGAACAACATGGGTTTGAACTGTGTGTGGGTCCACTTATATGGAGATATTTTCAATAAATACAGTATAGTACTATGAACATATTTTCCCTTCCTTTATGATGTTTTTAATCAGGTTTTTTAAAAATAAAGCTTACTTTATTATAAGAAAACTGTATATCATACATAAACACATACAAAGTAAGTGTTAATCAATTGTTGATGTTTTTGGTAAGGCTTCCAATCAACAGTAGATATCCATAGTTAAGTTTTGGGGGAGTCAAAAGTTAGACACAGATTTTTTTTTTTTTTAAGATTTTATTTATTTATTTGACAGGCAGAGATCACAAATAGGCAGAGAGGCAGGCAGAGAGAGAGAGGAGGAAGCAGGCGGGATCCCTGCTCAGCAGAGGGTCCAACGCGGGGCTCGATCCCAGGACCCTGAGATCATGACCTGAGCTGAAGGCAGAGGCTTTAACCCACTGAGCCACCCAGGCGCCCCTAGACACAGATTTTTGACTGTGCAGGGGTTCAGCTCTCCTAACTCCGATATTGTTCAAGGGTCAGCTATAGAAAGATTAAGGTAGAGGTAGAGATAAATCTAGCAGCATGGGTAAGTGGTTGCCCTAAGCCCATGAAATAGAACCATGACCATGTTAGTAGGCCCACAACTGCCCACTGCAGCTGAAGCTCCTAGCTTGAACCATGTTCTACAAAGAGTTTGCAGGATTCCCAAAGCTTAAGGATGTTACCCCCAAATCCTCCTTATTTCTGTCATCATCATATTACAATTCTGAGTCTTTTGCCTTTCTGTATAAACTCTAGAATCAGTTTTTGATTTCCACACAGTAACTTGCTGAGATTTTGATTGGGTTTCTGTTGAATCTATACATCAACTTGGGAAGAACTGACATTAACTTAACAATATTGAATCTGCATATACATGAACATGGAATATTTTTCCATTTGTTTAGATCTTTGATTTCTTTCAACATCATCATATTCTACAATTGGCCCAGAAATGCTGTCTTGCGTGTGTAGAGAGTCCTTGAAAAAGCAGAAGTAACCATATTAACCAATGAAATAGTTCTCAGATAAAATAGAAGCTATTTGTAGGATAGAAATTGTTCTTAATGTTCTTAATACTAAAAACTCACAGTGAAGTACTATTCAGGGACCTGGTCAAAAATCACACAGACATCCTCAGCCCAGTATCATAGAACAATTTCTTCTATTTAACTGAATAAGTCTACTACATAAAAATGTAAATTTTTTTTTAAATTAGTCAAATGAAAATTTTCTTATACTTCAAAAATTATTCCTTCTTGAAGATGGATTGCAAACTATAGTTGGTGCTTTTCCAATTTAGACCATTTGGTGTCAGAAAGTGAGAGTGGTCAGACAGAGCCAATAAATCCATACACTCTAGCACAACACTTACAGCAATGTGATCTCTTGGAGAATTTGTGAACCATGATGATGGCAAAATAAAGAAAGTGAATCAGTTCTTCCCTATTTTTTTTTTAATCTTTTAAAAATTGTCTCCTGAGATCTAAGCTTCCATTTTATAATGTTGAAACACTGGATCAACACATGGTACCATATAAGAAAAAAATGTTAGGAGAAATGAAAATGGATTGATTGTAATTTTAATGATGATGTGTCCTCTCCAACACTGTTGATGGGATCCCTACCTAGCTCCATAGCATTTACAGCTGATTACACAAAATCGAACTTTTGAAATATTTACAAATGTTAGATAACAATAATCCCAGGAGATAACGTGGAAAGCAGCAAGCACACAGAAGATAGCCCAAGGCAATCGCTGATTAGGTCAGATCTATGTGGTCTGTAGGCTTTACTGGAAATCCTTTGCTAAAATGTCTTCACACATGGTTTTGGGCTTTGGGATAAAGGAACTGTTCACCAAAGGAAGGTAAGGATTATTTGCTGCCATCAGTAGCAGGAAATCCAATACTAAATGATACAAAGGTTATTATCTATCACACATGGAATTTACCAGAGCTGTTTTGGCAGTTCTCATAGCAACTAAAGATCCCATCTTTAGAGGCTCCAAGCTATGTTTCAGATGAAAGTTCATGTGATCAGTTTAAAAGACTGTGTACTGCTAATCAAGAAATTTTGCTCCAGGCCCCTTGTTTGTTTTTCACTTCAGGCTATTCAGCACAATCTAGAAAAGGCTGAATCCCACGGGTCTGCCACTGAGCACGCCTCCATGGGCTTACGTGTTTGCGTCAATAAGTGGCAGCCGGTGAGTCTGAGAGTTGAAGTGGTTGTAGTGGCTTATTGGTTATCATGTCATTGGTCAGGAAAAACCAATGATTAGAGACTGATTTTACCCAGGTCTCAAACTAAGTAATTGAATGTTGTTTCTGATGCCATGTCTATACATATACATATTCTGCACTCTGTTGCTGTATCTGTTTGTAATATCTGATGAAAACAGCTTCTCCAATGCAATGCTGAGGGGGAGAAGAAAAGCTTCAGATGCTCAGGTATTGGTAGATTTTCTAATGAGGAATTCTGCTCAAGTAATTTGGTTCAACAAGCGCTCAAGTTTGCTATGATGAAAATTTCTTATCAATTTCCAATAGTAATTAACATGTTATTATTTTTTTAAGATTTTATTTATTTATTTGACAGAGAGGCAGCGAGTGAGGGAACATAAGCAGGGAGAGCTCGAGAGGGAGAAGCAGGCTTCCCTGCTGAGCAGGGAGCCTGACATGGAGCTTGATCACAGTATCTTGGGGTCATGACCTGAGTCCAAGGCAGCCCCTTAAAGACTGAGCCACCCAGGTGCCCCTGAACATGTTATTTTTGAGCATCTCTATTTGCCCAATGCTATGTGAAATTCTTTATATTCATACTGTTGTTGAGGAGGGCATTATTTGTACTTAGGACTGAATTGAGAATGTCTAGAGAGTAAGTAGTGAAACTGAATTGAAACATAGGCAGCACAAAATCCGTATTCCATGCTAAGATCCGATTTATTTATTCATCAACAAATACTTATGGTCTCAACCCCAGGGAGGGGGTGGTGGTTTTTTTTTGTTTTTGTTTCTTTTGCATGTTGTATGCATGTTGTTATAACCATGAACTGCTTCTCTCTCTCTCTCTCTTAAATTTTTTTATGGTTTCACTCACATGTGGAATATAAGAAACTGGACAGAGGACCATAGAGGAAGGGAAGGAAAACTGAGAAGTCATCAGAGGGAGAAAAAAACAGGAGAAACTCTTAAATACAGGAAACAAACTGAGGGTTGCTGGAAGGGAGGTTGGGGGGGGGGGGAATCTGGTAATTGGGGGATGGGCATTGAGGAGTGCACATGATGTGATGTGGTGAACACTGGGTATTATACGCAACTAATGATTTATTGAACACTGCATCTGAAACTAATGATGTTCCATAAGTTGGCTGATCGAATTTAAACAAAAGGAAGGAAGGAAGGAAGGAAGGAAGGAAGGAAGAATAAGAACCCCACAACACCTTTTTCTCCCTGTTACTTCATCTCCCAGCCCAGGCAACCTAATCTTATCAGTGAGATGGAAGAATTGTGGATGATTTTGACCTGTTTCTTTTGTCTGCTTTCTCTACATAGCTAAGATTCAGAATCAATTTTGACAGCTAAAATCTAGGGATTAGGGGCTCCTGGGTGGCTCAGTCTTAAGCATCTGCCTTCAGCTCAGGTCATGATCCCTGGGTCCTGGAATCGAGCCCCATATCAGGCTCCCTGCTTGGAAGGAAGCCTGCTTCTCCCTCTCCCACTCTCCCTGCTTGTGTTTCCTCTCTCGTTGTCTCTCTGTCAATTAAATAAATAAATAAAATCTAGGGAGTAGATTGTCCACTAATCTTGTGTTTTGGTATTTGTTTTTTTTCCCCTGAGCCAAGAGACTCAGAAATTACATTTCAATTTTGAAATATATAGAAATATGTTGTAGTGAGCATAAAACATATTCTGCATAAATAACAAATCTCTTCGTGGCATGTCTGCATGTTTGCATACAGCCAGTATTATTATTTTTTTTTCTAAAAAGTTTTGAGATCTAGTATATGGCCTCACCTAAAAGAGTATTTGCATTCATTTATTTTTTGTACTATTTTTAAATGATTTTTCTTGGTTGTACTTAACATTCTTGGTTATGTTTGGAATATCACCATTTATACTGAGGGCTGATACACAGTTGACACCCAGACAGGAACTGATATCTTAGAATAAACATTTACATATGTTAGTGTTTTTAAGTAAACTGAAAAGAAAAAAAAAGAAAGAAAGAAAGAAAAAAAAAAGTGAAATGTATTTTACCTGTAAGCTTTTTAAGAAAAAATATCAGAATTATTATAAAGACAAAAAATCTTCTAGAGAATTCTAATAACACTCATGTATGGCAGGAACACATCACCTATTACTATAATCATTAAACTTTTCAAATGTAGAAGGTTGGTTCCACTATAGCTTATCAAAATGTAACAAAATTTCAGTGTTCAAAATTATTCCTTAGAGTCAACAATATTTAATTCATGCTGTTGTCATTTAAGTTTGTATATCTTCTTTATCTACTAGTCAATAAAAAAGTTATCTTTGAGACTGCAATGGTATTTTTTCTCATTAATCTTAATGCCAGAGAATATTTTCAAATATACATATAGATTCTATCATACATAGTCTGTTTACTTATACTTCTGTTTACTTATTAAACAATGCCTTTAAGATTGAAGATATTAACTTAGTTCAGTGATGTCTTATACCAAACCTAAAATATCTTTTTAAAAAATTTTTATTTAAATTCACTGTAGTTAACATATACTGTTTATTAGTTTCAGGGGTAGAGTTTAGTGATTCATCAGTTGCATGTAACACCCAGCACTCATTCCATCCAGTGCCTCCTTAACGCCCATCACCCAGTTATCCCATCCCCCGGCCTGCTGCCCCTCCAGTAGACTTCAGTTTGTGTCCTACAGTTAAAAGTCTCTTGTGATTTTTTTCTCCCTCTCTGTTTTCCTTCTTTCTTTCTTCCTTCCTTCTTTCCTTCTTCCCTTTTTCTTTCTTTTTTTATAAAAGTATATATTGTATGAGACTGCAGTCTAAAACTAACAATTCAGTTATTGTTAGGACTGTCAGTGTTCTTATCTGAAAAATTAGATGGTTAGATTTAGAATCCTTCAAAGACTGAAGTATAACATTCAAAATAATAAGATTTTGCTGTCGTCTATAGCCACTACATTTGGGAGGGGTTACATAGCAATGGGTAAATTGCAGAGCCTGGTAATCTAACCCCGGGAAACTGGGGGAGTTTATGATTTGCCAAAGAAAGATAGGAAAATGCAAACATCCCTCAGATATATAAATCCCTAACTTTATCCCCACACTGAATTGATCTGCCTTTACAGTTGTTCATAAATACTTATATCTGATTTGACTTTTCTCCAAAGGAAAAAATAATCTTTTTAAAATTATTTTAATATTCTACGATACCTGATAAATATCATCCTTAAAAATCTAAACATATTAAGGTAGTCACTAGTGTACACATTACTACTGGGGAGAAAATAAATATGGGTGAGGAGATGATGCTTTCCACACACTATGATAATATGTTCCCATTAAACATTCTCAGATTGTTATGAATCTTGTTTGTTTTTAAGATATAGCAGACGGAGCATTATCTTTCTTTTAATTAAAATATTTTCAAGAGTGTGAGGTATTTCAAAATGCCATTATCCTTCAATTGCATGCCAGAGATTTTATAAAGCAGAATTAGAAGCTTTCATTAATTTCCAGTAATTCAATTTAATGTTAAGAATTATACATTCTTTGAGAGCTCAAAATTAGAAGAAGAAAATAAATTCTTCTATTTAGTAATACTGTCTACTTGTAAGAAAAAAAGAATGTTTATTAATTTATATTCTACATAATAAATATTATTCTGAAAATATCAAGGTTTAAATAAGGGGGGAGTATGGTGTAATTCACTTTTTAGAAGATCCATAAGTGTGTATTCATTTAAGTCCAATATTTGAATAATTAAATTTAGTCCTTTCCAATTAAATAAGACAGGTTTTTGATGACTTGGATTAGGAAACGTATCCTCAGACAGGCTTAATAAAAGTCCCTTTCCAAACACATGACATGTCTGAAGAGCATAAACTGTACCATTTTAATATTTGCATTTTCTGCCCAACATCCCAGCTGATCCAATAGGAATTTAGTATACATTCACTGAAAACGTGGCTTGTAACACCAATCATCTGAAAGTACTTAGCCGCTCATGGTGCAAGCATACCTAGACAAAATATTAATTCTTTTATTTATTTTTTTAAGATTTTATTTTTTTATTGAAGAGAGAGGAAAATCAAGAGGGAGCACAGAGGGAGAGGGAGAGGGAAAAGCAGACTCGCCACTAAAAGGAGATCCCAATGCAGGGCTTGATTCCAGAACCTCAATATCATGACCCAAGAGAAAGGCAGACGCTTTAACCAATTGAGCTATCCAGGCAGGAGTCCTTCTTTTAATTTTTGTGATAAGTTTTAAATAATATAAAACGACAGAAACCACAAATTTAAAATTATAAAGTGAGGGCACCTGGGTGGCTCGGTTGGTTGAGCAACTGCCTTCAACTCAGGTCATGATCCCAGAGTCCCAGGATAGAGTCCCGCATCAGGCTCCCAGCTCCACGAGAAGTCTGCTTCTCCCTCTGACCTTCTCCCCTCTCATGCTCTCTCTCACTGTCACTCTCTCAAATAAATAAATAAAGTCTTTAAAAAAATAAAATTATGAAGTGACAAATATTGAAAAATAAATAAATTCAAATATGAGGAACCAAAGTAAGTAAAATGGTTTTTAATCAACCATACCTACACGTTTCATTCACTTAATAGTGAATTACAGTAAAAATACATTTAAATGTTTCAAGACTATTAAAAATAATTTAAAAATAATTTTCTTAGACTAGAGTAAAAATAATGCTTTCATTTTCTAGAAAAGTAATTTTCATATAAATATAGTATTTTGAATTACGATGTACTATTTAGTAATTTATGCAATAAGCTAAAATAAATAATGAAAAAATTATTTTAAACACTATATTATTTATATTTTATAATTATAGGATTATTGAAGGCAATTTGAAAAATGCATAAAGACCAATGACAAATTTAAGTTGTTTGTGGTTTTTTTTTTTTTTTTTTTAAGATTTTATTTGACAGAGATCACAAGTAGGCAGAGAGGCAGGCAGAGACAGGAAAGGAAGCAGGCTTCCTGCTAAGCAGAGAGCCCGATGTAGGGCTTGATCCCAGGACCCTGGGATCATGACCTGAGCCGAAGGCAGAGGTTTTAACCCACTGGGCCACCCGGGCGCCCCTGTTTGTGTTCTTATTACCTAGTTAGGGATTAGGCCTAGGTACAAATGATGAGATCTCTTAGAGTTCAAAAAGATGGAAGTTTATTTCACTGCCATGTAAAGGTTCACACCATTCTGTCAGAGAGCTAGGCTTCTCTCTTGATGCTGAGCCACATAAAACCTTGACCTCATGGTTGACTCTAACATGGTAACATCCTCATTCCAGATGGCAGAATGTGAAAGGAACAAAGAGAGAGCAAATGATGAATGTGGGCTGTTTCTTAAAGAAGACTCTCAGAAATGATCACTTAGTCATATTATCACACCCAGTTGCAGTCATCACTAAAAGGCAGCCTATATTCTGAATGGACACTGCCTTGCATTTTTATAATAATGTGAGAAAGCCATAAAAATAGTTAAGGGAAAAGTAGAAAAATAGGCCACACATATGATGGCCTCAGTTAAAAAGTTAATGTTTCGAGCAGCTGGGTGGCTCAGTGGGTTAAGCCTCTGCCTTCTGCTCAAGTTGTGATCTCAGGGTCCTGAGATGGAGTCCCACATCGGTCTCTCTGCTCAGCAGGGAGCCTGCTTCCTCCTCTCTCTCTCTCTGCCTTCCTCTCTGCCTACTTGTGATCTCTCTCTCTGTCACATAAATAAATAAAATCATTAAAAAAAGTTAATGTTTCCATTTTTATAAGATTATTTTAAAAATTTTGATTGCAGGGGTGCCTGGGTGGCTCAGTGGGTTAAGCTGCTGCCTTCGGCTCAGGTCATGATCTCGGGGTCCTGGGATCGAGTTCCGCATCTGGCTCTCTGCTCAGCAGGGAGCCTGCTTCCCTCTCTCTCTCTCTCTGCCTGCCTCTCCATCTACTTGTGATTTCTGTCAAATAAATAAATAAAATCTTTAAAAAAAAATTTTGATTGCAGTGTAGTTAATGTACAGTGTTATATTCATTCAAGTTATATAATATAGTGATTCAACAATCGCATTTATCACTCAGTGGTCATAAAGGGAGACGCAGTCTTAATCGTCTTCATCTATTTTCCCCTTACCTCCACCCACCTCCCCTCTGGTAACCATCTATTTGTTCTTCATAGTCTGCTTTTTTGGGTGTGTGTGTGTGTGTGTCTTAAATTCCACATATGAGTGAAACCATATAGTATTTGCCTTTCTCTGACTGGCTTTTTACACTTAGCATTTTATTCTCTAGTTCCACCCATGCTGTTGCAAAAGGCAAAATTTCATTCCTTTTAATAGTTATTTAATATTCCAGTGCACACACGTGCATGCACATGTGTGTGTGTGCAGCATATTATCTTTATCCATTTATCTATCAATGGACACTTGGGATGCTTCCATAACTTGTCTATTATAAAAAAATTCTGCGATAAGCCTAAGGGTACATATATCCCATCAAATTAGTGTTTTTATATTCTTTGGGGAAATATCCAGTAGTGTGATTAGTGGATCATAGGGCATTTTAATTTTTTGAGGAACTTTCATACTGTCTTTGACAATGGTTGCACCAGTTTGTATTCCTACCAACAGTACTTGAGAGAAGGGTAACAAAGCAAACATAATACTTGGGTTACATCAAAACGAAAACTTCTACACAGCAAAGGAAGCAACAAAAAAACTAAAAAATTACCTACTGAAAGGGAGAAGATATTTGCAAATGACATATCTTATAAAAAGAGTTAGTATCTAATATATATAAAGAATTTATACAACACATCAAACAAAGAAACAAATAATCCAATTAAAAATAGGCAGAAGACATGAACAGACATTTCTTTTTATTTTAATTTTTTTAAAGATTTTATTTATTTATTTGACAGAGATCATAAGAAGCAGAGAGGCAGACAGAGAGAGAAGAGGATTTGGGGCTCAATCTCTGCTGAGCAGAGAACTGGATTTGGGGCTCGATCCCAGGACCCCGAGATCATGACCTGAGCTGAAAGCAGAAGCTTTAACCCACTGAGCCACCCAGGCACCCCCAGACGTTTCTTCAAAGAAGACATACAGAGGGCCAACAGAAGCAAGAAAAGATGGTCATCATCATTCACCACGAGGGAAATGCAAAGCAAAACCATAATGAGATATTACCTAATACCTATCAGAATGGCTCAAGAAACCAATCAATCAAAAACTCAAGAAGCAAATGTTGGGAAGGAAAAGGAATCCTGAATGTCTCTATTTTTTATTTTATTTGTATATATATCATATATATATATATATATATATATATATATAGTTTTTTTGTAACATCAAGAGATATTCTGAAATTATTTTTAATTTTAATTGAATTTAAGCAATTTTCTATTGTTAAAAACTTAGCCTTTCTCAAAATTGTGTTAAAATAATAAATTTGTTGTAGTAAACATTATTTAACTGAAATGTTTTTGTGTATCTGGTCATTAACTTATAATTAATTGTATTTTAATTTTCAAAGACACCTCTTTGGCATAAAAACAAATATTTACATTAAACTTTTTTTTTAATCAATTGTCAAGTCACTCCAATTATAACTTAAAAGTTGAGGTTGTGGGGGCACCTGGGTGGCTCAGTGGGTTGAGTGTCTGCCTTGGACTGGGGTCATGATCACAGGTTCCTAGGATGGAGCTCCATGTGCCTGCTTAGCAAGGCGTCTACTTCTCCCCCTCCCTCCACCCCTCCCATCCATGCTTTCACCCTTTCTCTTTCTTTCTCTTGAATAAATAAATCTTAAAAAAAATAAAAGTTGAGGTTGCATTAAGCTTTTAAGCTCAACTTATAGATCATGTTATATAAAGCAATTAAAATTTTAAAATGTAGTATTTGTAAGTATAAAATCAATTTTGATTAATTTTATTTACTTATACATTTAAAAAATAAAATTTCCCTATACTATTTAGAGAATTACCAATTTCATTAACTAAATTCCTTTAGACATTGCAAAATAAAATTTCAAATTTAATAGACTTGATTTTTTTGAAAATTTATAATGGCAGAGTTACAAATATAACATAATAACTCTTCATAAGTACTTAACCTCCTTTAAAACTAATAAATAAATGTTTCAAGGATTTTGTAAATCTCTTTTTTTTTTAAATTTCTTTTCAGCGTAACAGTATTCATTGTTTTTGCACCACACCCAGTGCTCCATGCAATACGTGCTCTCCCCAGTATCCACCCCTTGGTTCCCCCAACCTTCCACCCGCCACCCCTTCAAAACCCTCAGGTTGTTTTTCAGAGTCCATAGTCTCTCATGGTTCTCCTCCCCTTCCAATTTCCCTCAACTCCCTTCTCCTCTCCATCTCCCCATGTCCTCCATGTTATTTGTTATGCTCCACAAATAAGTGAAACCATATGATAATTGACTCTCTCTGCTTGACTTATTTCACTCAGCATAATCTCTTCCAGTCCCATCCATGTTGCTACAAAAGTTGGGTATTCATCCTTTCTGATGGAGGCATAATACTCCATCGTGTATATGGACCACATCTTCCTTATCCATTCGTCTGTTGAAGGGCATCTTGGTTCTTTCCACAGTTTGGCGATCATGGCCATTGCTGTTATAAACATTGGGGTACAGATGGCCCTTCTTTTCATTACATCTGTAACTTTGGGTAAATTTTTTTAAAAATTAAATAATGGGGTGCCCGGATGGCTCAGTCTGTTAAGCATCAGACTTTATCTCATGTCATGATCCAAGGGTCCTGGGATTGAGTCCCTCATCAGGTTTCCTGTTCAGCAGGGAGTCTGCTTCTCCCTCTTCCCTTCCCTCCTGTCCATGATCTCTCTCTCTCTCTCAGTAAATAAATAAAATATTTTAAAAGCTTTTTAAAATAAAAATTAAGTAATGATTATAACCTTGTTACTATCATACTGCTTACTAAAAATACAAATTTTTTTGTACAACTTCCTGGGATTGTACATCTACTCTTACCATCATGAAAAAACAAAGTTAACATGATCTGAAATGTGGATATTCAAATCATCAAAAAGCACAATATAATATTAAAACAGAACAAACAAAACAGAAATTCAATACTTTACTCATCCTGAGGTATACATAAAATGATAATACAACATCCAGTGGAATTATATTTTAGAACTGACATCCATAATAAATATAATGACTTCTTGTCATTTATTGTATGAATATATTCATTAGTAAAATGAAAACAGTGACACTGAAGTACACTATTCTATCTATGATTTACGTAAGGTCATGCTGCTTTTGTTCCTCTCAACCTCTTTTTATACACTGACCTAAAACTGATATTCTAGAAGATATCAGTGACTCAGGTAGGCAGATTAATGGCCTTAATGGTTGTTATGGCCTAACCCTCAGGACCTGTTTATACGTTACCTATATATAGAGAGGGGCTTTTCAGATGTGATTAAAATTATGGATCTTGAGATAGGTACATTATCCTAGATTTTCTTGGTGGACCCAATCTAATCTCAATAGTCCATAAGTATGGAGAATTTTTCATAACAGTGGTCAAAAAAAGAGAATTGTAATGATGAAAAGAGAGTCACAGAGATACAGTGTTGTTGGCTTTGAAAAAAGAGTGAGGGAATCCCTAGCCAAAGAATGCAGATGGCTTCTAGACATTAGAAAATATAAGTAAATTCTTCTCTAGAGCCTCTAGAAAGAAATGCTAACCCTGTCAACACTTTGCATTTAACCTAGTGGGATGGGTATCACGTTTTTGACCTATACAACTATAAGATAATAAGCTTATGTTGCTTTAAGCCAGAGTTTGTAATAATTTCCAGCAACTGGAAACTAACACAGTGACCTCAATAGTACCAAACTCAATGGGTTAACCCAGGTAAAATCCTTATGCTCCCATATATCATCCTATGATGCCTTTATCTGAATACCAATCATATTATAATATCCCATTTGGCTATTTATCTTTCAATAAAATCCTAGTGAACAGAAATGAAATCTTATTTAAAGTTGCCTTCAGCACCGTGGACAGTACTCAAAAAGTTGAATTACTGTTTCCAAATTTTCATTCCCATTGCCTTCTGCACCATTTGACCAAGTTAAGCACTTGTTAATTAATTTAACTCTCACAAATATTTGAATGACAATTATACACAAATTTTAGTTGTTTAAGGAATGCAAATTGGAGTAAAACAACCTCTGCCTCCAAGGCATTTGTAAATCTAGTAGATAGATTGGGAGCTCAATAGCTAATTAAATAAATGGATAGACTAGACCAGAAAATGTCTAATCAAGAATAACCATGCCAAAGAAGATAAAAGGTACTGGGTGAAGGGAGACAAAGTTGTAAATAATGGAATCTAGAGAATATGAACATAATCTAATCACTGAGTTAATCTTGCTAGTTATTTTATATATAATTTCATACAGTATGTTCTCCATTGTATTTCTACACTGTCAGCTTGAGTCTCATCCTTTCCCCAGTACACTTCCCGTATCCAGGTACGTTAGAGCTCCAACATCCTTTCCCTCTTCTCATGTATCCAGTTTTCAGAAGTATTTATTAATACTGTTCCCTAGTCTGAAATTATGCTTGAGTAAATTTTGTTTACCTGGTTCCTATTCTTCTCGTCCCACTCCATGTCCTTTAGTTCAAGTTATGAGCTTCTGCCTAGATTTCTTTTTCTTGACTTAATTCTGACTTGATAGTTTGTTCCTTCATGGGACTGGGATTCTCTGTCTTTCTTTAATCATCCTTGATGAGCTGGTACTGAAAGAAATGCCTGGTTCCAATTACTCATAAAAAACCTTCCAGATGCAGGCCACATGGATAGATACAATTCCTCTTGTGGCTCAGGCCTATTCTGTGCATTTTAGTAATATTAGGATGCACTACTCAACACTTAGCTTGAAATTAATTGGAACAACTCTATTCTGTTTTCTCCCACCTCCCCCCACCACCCCAGAAAAGATCCTCAGCATATGCTACTGCAAAGTTTCCATGAACCTGTTGTTTCTCTGAGCAATTTCAGTTCTCAGATTAGTCTCAGGTTCTAGCTCTTCCCTCTCCTTCTGTCCTACTGGCAAAAAGATTACAAAGACTAACCAAACTCTATTGTCACAGGTAAGTAAATAGCCATACATAAGTAAGATCACCCTATTACTAGAGCAAGTGGGCGACTCAGACAGTGAAGCATCTGCCTCTGGCTCAGAATAAAATAGGTTTATATTAAGGTTGGTTGTGATGAAAAAAAATAGCAGTGACTTAAATAAAGTAACAATGTACTTGTCTTTTTTATACAAATTCACAAGTCAGTGGTATTGAGGGCTGAGACAAACTACCCTTCCATAAGTACTTTTCATAAGTAACCTTTATCTGCAAGGTGACCTCATGATTTACCACAGCAATTGTAATTCCAACCAGGAAGACTACATTTTATACAGCAGGAAATTAAAGAGATGATGAATTTAAGGGCATGTATGCTTTTAAAAATATTTCCTAGAAGTTGAAAACATTATTTACAGATTTCCCATTGATCAGAAGTAAGTTACATGACTACTGTAACAGAGTTTGACTTCATTTTCTTATGTTTACTGCTCACAGTTTTTAAGGCTCACTCCTTCCTCTTGTCTTTCAGAGAAAGCTGATGAGAAAGCTTAAATGCTCCCTCCTTTGGTTCTGGGGGTTAGTTCAAACCAAAAATGCCTCTGCTCATGCATGGGACCCCTCATTCCAGCCCCACTGCTTATCACCATAAAAACTTCAAGCTAGTATCTTTTTACCACCAATTCATTCAAGCCATTTTGGATCTGCTCTGGAATCACCTGCCTCCCTCCTCTGCCCAGAAAGCCTCACTATGTGAGTAACATATTTTTTCACACTCATGGTGTGTGTAGATAGAAGCATTAGTTTTGTCATCTGAAGCAAATTTGTGGTGGGGTTTCATCATGTTTATGCAACTACACAGCAAGGAACACTGAAAAATGTGAACTTTTGTGGGGCATTCTGGTGTGGTTCTATAAGCAGAGAAGATGGGGAGAAAGCTGAAAGTAGCAACTAGCAGTTTACTTAGCATATCTTACTTTGTATGCAATAATGGGACTCTGCATTGAGTAAATTTTCAGTAACTCATTAAAATTATTGTTCCCATCCATGTATTGTAATTATAGTTTTAATATGTATATAATGTGGTGGTTTATATTAGATTGTTCTACAGTTGAGCAAAAAAGTGTTACTGAGTTAAAATATCTTTACCCACACAGTACAAACATACACAATGATGCTCAAAATGACTTTTCTTACATCTTAAGATAAAACTACCACAGAATAGGCCGAAATGATACACATTATGAGTCAAAGAGGTCCATTTCATGATGGAAGAAGAAGAGTCCAGGGCTTTCTACAATATCTCATTGTTGAGAGATATCATTGATAAACCTGTTCATATTTTATAATTGAATGAGTTTTAATAAATGTTTGCATTAGAAATATTGTAACTTGGATGTGTTATATGTATCAATTTAAAGAATATTCTTAATTTATTATTCACCAAGCTTTGAGTTGTGTTAATATCATTGATTTTAAATATTACTCTTTCATCCATCCATTTTGTCAGCTAGAAGCGTTCTTTACTTGTAGTAAGAACTAACTTACTTCTTTGATTTTATTGATTCTTTTATTTAATTAAATAATAAATTATTACCTTATTTCCAGAGTCACTTAAAAAAAAACAAAAAAACTTTGATATCTCTTAAACTAAGTTGTATCGTAAAGTAATCATTTAATTTGTAGTGATTTTTCTCTCTATTGGAACAAAAATAATTAATGTGGTAATGTTCGATATGTACTTTTGATTGGTTGAGATAATAATACTATTCTTGGACAATCGTCAATAGTCCAAAGACATGGAAACTTTACAAACAAGATGCTCTAGGCCATAGGAATTTCTCATTAGGTAAAGAGAAGCTCCAATTAAAATGTCCTCATCACAGCTAAACATCTCATTTCAGTTGGTTGTTTAATGGTTCACAACCCAAGCAGAAATATATAGAAGGGAATTACTGTAGTGGACAATTTACAATAACTGCTTTCTAATTTATTCTCAAATAATAAAACTACGGATAAGCACCTATGCTCAAGAAAGGTCATCTGTACCTCTGAAATGAGTAAATCAATGTACATTTTCAACTTTATTAGGCAGGAGAAGTAAAATCGAGTTTCATGGGTCTTTTGACCCTGAGGAAATAATTTAAGACCTACAAAAGCAAGGGCTTTATTTTGGGATACCACAGCAGGTCATCTTTGTGTCCCAAAAAACATTGCTGGAGACACATAGAAACATTAAACAATAGATATGTTTTTACTTAGGCTTAGTTTCAGCTACATGAAATAGTAAATCCAACTCTGAAGGCTTAAAATAACAAGGGTTTATTTTTGGATCTCATTTAGTGGCTCCACTATCTACTCAGTTCCCATGTTCCATATCTCCTTCTGCCTCCCATATTTATCTATGGTTCTGATGTCATCTTCAGACTTGTTATTTCCTCGTTGCAAGATGGTGTGTGATTACACTAGACTACATTGAGACCATGGTGAGTATATGCTTCCTAACATCTTATGATTTTCTCTAAATGATTCATTTTAAAAACTTAATCTGATAAAATTATAAGAGGGCATCTTCTAGGAGTCTTTAATTTGACACTGACAGGGATGTCTTATGTGGAAATCATGGAGCATACAGCAGGCAGGTCTATTTCAAGAAGAAATTATATAAAGTAAGACATAAAATATCTGTCCTCATGCTGCTATCTTTGCTGGAATTCAAGTGGAAATATATTAGAAGGCTTGTGGTATTTGGACAAATATTATCAGATCAATTTTATAATCTGGTTTAGAAAAATAGACTCTTCCCAAAAGAAGGGAAAGAATGCAAACCAGGAAAAGAAAGTCACAGAGGATAAAGTGGAGGAAAGAATAAAGAGAAGAAAAGCAGGTAGAGAAGGAGGGAGAAACAGAAACCCATGCAGGTTAACAAATTCTGTCATCATGAAAGAGCAGTAAGGGTTTCCCCCAAATTAAGAGGAATTAACAATAATGATGAGGCTAACAACTAGGAAACATATCCCATAGAAAGAATAGTTTGCAAGTGTTTTTGATGAAAATTTATGAAATGCAAATGCCCAATCAGATGAACCATGGCTAGAATCATAATGTTTAAAAAAATCTGTGTTCCTATAAATGTACTGACTCTGTCTGAGGAAACTGCATGTTTAAGGAAAAGTGATTGTCTACATGGAGTCTAGGGAAAAAAGATGATCTAAAGAACAAACAATTGGCCATCTGTCTCCAGCCTTCTTCCTGGTATAGAATTCTCAGAGAACTGCAAAAAAGTCTCTAGTCAGCTCAAAAGTTCTATCTTTTATTGAAAATTAATAAAGTGGAATTACAATGTGTATCTGATATAAAAAATCATTATTCTAAATACCTGTATTCATCATATTAAGGTGTCTAGTTTGGATGAATATTGGTTAGCCACACATTTTCCAAAAAGAAGAATAGTAGATGTTGGAAAATGTTACATCAGTTGTTGTGAAATCTCATTTGTAGTTCCTTAAAATAAGTCCTGTATCTTTTAAGCTCTCAGGAATGAATACACATATATATGGTTAGGTTAGAGTGAGTAATTGCTTTTCTTTTATTTCAATACTGAGACCTTCTAAGTACACTGAACTTAGTACCATATTGCTAGTATCAGGAATTCTTTGAAATAAAATGCTATAGAAAGATTGAATATTATAGAAGCCAGAATTTAGAAATGCTGTTTTAAAAATTGCTGCCATTGCAATATAATGCAGATGTGTGTGTAAACTAATATCTTAGGGTTCCGAAAAGCAGTTGTGAAATAAATATAAAGGAATATCAATATACCATAGAATTGCCCTTGTTGACAGATTTATAATGGCAGAGAAATCAGACTTATCTAACAGATTGGTTTCCAATGTCAATACTACATAAGAAATGAACTTCACAGTGAAATATTTAAACCCATCATTGAAGATACTCTACAATTAATGGAGACTACCCTCCCATCTTTTTTTTTTCCTGAAGTAGTGAATGTCGACAAAAATTGAAGTATGATATGTTTCATTGTAGGATATAACATGTTTTTAAAAGGCTATTTCTTCCCTATCCTCTTCCCTCTGATAATAGACATGCAGCAGCAGCATTTGAAAACTCTCCTATTGACTAGCTTAATTCCCTCCCTAGACCTCATTTCCTTATCTGTATAAAGTAGATATTAACACTTAACTCATAGGGTTGTGTGAGAATTCAATTATAAGTGTTATTGTAATTTAAAAGATTAGCAGAATGTCTGGGACATCAGAATGTGCTTGATAAACGATAGCTATTACTATATGTGTTTATGATTATTTCAATTTGGTTATTTGGGTTACAAATCTCTTCCCAAGTCCAGAAAAAATTCCCCTGAAAATAATACTTTTTTCAGCTATCATCTGAATGCCTGAAGTATTCACCAATAAAAATGATAGAATATTTTATTAGTGTATTAGTTTCTTGTTGCTGCTGTGGCAAATTCCCACAAGCTTAGTGACTTAACACAGGACAAATTTATTCTTTCATAGTTCTGGGAGTTAGAAGTCCAAAACCAAGGTGTCAGCTGGGTTGCATTGGTCCCAAGTCTCTACTTCCTTATCTTTGCAGTTGTTACACACCTGCATTTCTTGATTCTGGACCCTTTTCTTGCATCCTTCCAACCTCTTCCTTCATTATCCCATCTCCTACTACTGACCCTGATCTTCCCTCCCCTCTCTCTAAAGACCCTTGTGATTACACCGGTCTCACCCAGATAATGCAGGATAATCTCCTCATTTCTAGATTAATCACATCTCTAAAGTCATTTGCCACTAAAGTACATAATCACTAGGCTATGGACACCCTAATACCCACATATTGGGCAGCTTTGGCGGGGGTCATCATTTAACCTATCTCAATCTATATTGTTTGTAGTGAAATTCTATGAAAGATCTACAGTAGTTCCTGTGGAATTTATGTGTTATCCTTTCTACCACATGCGATTCCTTGCTACAGGCAGGCCAAGGTAGTCCTCATCGCCCATTACCTAATTTATTTTAATTTTTTAAAAGACTTTATTTTTATTTATTTGAGAGAGAGGAAGTGCAAGAGATATCACAGAGGGAGAGTGAGAAGCAGACTCCCTGCTGAGCAGAGAGCTGGGTCCTGGGGCTTGATCGCAGGGTCCCAAGATCACCACCTGAGCCAGAGGCAGATGCTTAATCTACTGAACCACCCAGGTGCTCCCTAAATTGCATTGATTTTAAGAAAAAAAAATGAGAGAAAAAATATACTGTTCAAAGTTTAAAAATCACTCATTACACTCTTGTTTGCAAAGTTAATTCTCTCTAATATTTTGTTCCTGAAATAAGTAGAACTACATAAAACTGTTTTTTAAGAAAAAAAAAAAAAGGAAGAAAGAAAGAAAGAAAAAGAAAAAAAAAAAAAAACGAATCTCTCTTAGAATGTGCCACTCCACTGAACACACTGGCATTTCTTTTTAAATTTACAATTCCCTTTGTTCACTGAATTTCCCACCTGCCTCCTATCCCATCCACAGCCTGGTATTTTATACAGTAAAGGAAAGACCTAATAGATTATCAAGGGAAATGTGCTCACCAGTCACCATAAGTGGTTTTTAATATTTATATATCTTTTACAAATTCAAACAGAGAATTATTCTTAATGCTATTATACCAGTCTTCCTGGATTCTTTTTGTAAATGTGTTTCTTTTTATTTTTTTTTAAGTAGACACTCCTATTTGATTTTTTAGTCCATGTGTCAGTCTTAGCAACATTTTACTATATATTCTTTGGGTATTTTTCACCAGGAAGCCAACGTCAAAATATAAACCAACAGAAGAAAGGATCTGGAATTTTATAAAGTGAGTGAATCCCAAGAACAGAGAACTTACCCAACACTTGAAGGTTTATAGGATATATTTGCCTACCAACCATACCATGTCACTTTTGAAGTGAAGATCTGCTGGCAAAAAGGCAAGGATTAAACAAAATTTTCTGTCTCCCACTAAAACTCATTCATCAGCTTTTTTTTTTTTTTTTTTTTTTTTAGGAGTAGACATGTTTAGAACAATTTTGGTTTATGAAAATCCATATTTTCCACAGTTGTCTCTGGCTGAAAATAATGGACTGTTTGGGGGCACCTGGGTGGCTCAGTGGTTAAGCAGCTACCTTTGGCTCGGGTCATGATCCCAAGGGTCTTGGGCTTGAGCCCTGCATCGGGCTCCCTGCTCAGCAAAGAGCCTGCTTCTCCCTCTCCCTCTGCTTCTGCCGGCAGGTCTGTCTACCTGTGCTCTCTCTCCATCTCTATGTCAAATAAATAAATAAAATCTTAAAAAAAAAAAAAAAAGGATGGACTGTTTGTCATAGCACAATGGAGAAAAACCAGAATGTACCATCATTTGGTCCTTTATCTAAATTTTGCAGTATTTTCTGTTTATGCTTACAGTACAATCATCTTGCTTAATGTCCTAAAAATAGCATATGTCTAAGTTAAACACTTTAAAAAAAGTGCCTAGCCCTTTCAAAGCCCTCCCTATGACATTCATCAGGACTACTCTTCATGCAGTTTTGCTTCTGGGGGCCTTTGAGCAGAGCCTATTCTTTGGGATGTAGTACTGGCAAGGCTCAAGGTAGGGACTTCTGCAATGTCCACAGGAAACTAACACAATGTTGCTATGGCAAGGACTGGATCTTTAGACTGCTGTCATTGCTACCCTATGCTTGCCCCCACCATCTGTTTCTAATTCTCTTCTCCCTGATGATTAGGCATAGGGGATGATAAGCAAGTCTGTTGCTTAAGGTGACATCCCAGAAGGGAATGCAATGCTAACCACTGTTTCTGATAGTTGTGCACTCATAGCTGATGCTCTGATCATTCTCTCATTTGCTCCTTGACATAAACACTGAATTCCCCCACATAGCCTAGGACACTGATGAGTGTCAGGAATCCTCACCCCTCTGTCCTCCCTATTTTTTAAAATATAGATTGAGACAGGTGACTAAAGATGGTAGAGCAGTTCTGTCTCCTCTTGGCAAAGCAATATCTGGCAGGAATTATTGGTTTGTTTGCCTTAGAGTATGGACCGTGCAGTGTTACTTGTTTTCAGCTGAGTGCTCCCAATCCCTAAATCGGGGACAAAAGGAAAAATCCCACTAGGTATTTATTACATTATTCTGGGACATTCCATTCTAGCTTGACCTATAGCAGTGGGAAAGGAGAGAAGTGACTCACCTAAATATGACATCTAAATTTGGGCTTAAACTGTTTCTCTTGGTTCATAATTCCATCTCTTTTAAGCTTAATGATAATAAATAAGTATTCAAGAAATGTTAATTTGATTGCAATGGGATCTGCATTTCCACTGTTATCTGTGAGTGCTACCTTATTTGAGATCTTTAGAAGTTTATTTTGATTTAAATATTTGAATAAGCATTAAAATTTGAGGATCAGAGTAAAGCAGCCTTTATAAGATGAAGAGAGAAGACTCCATTTAATGTGGCTAGTTTTGAAGTTATTCTGGCACTTTGAAAAATTACAAACTGATGGTGTTTTTAGATTCTTGAATGTTTGGGGGGAAACACATCACTTCATAAAGTGAAGAACACCAATTCTTAAATTATGTACAAATCCAGATGTAGTTGTACTCGGGCACTTGCCATATCTCTATTTAAGTGACAACTTTGTAGGAAGCTGACAAGAGGGAGATAGGAGAGAAATCCATGGCTTGTGACAGGGCCACCCTAGGTTGATGATGAGATAAGAAACCTAACCAAAAAAATAGGAGAACCCTTTGGAATTGACAATAGCTGAAGTCAAGTTGAAGTCTCCGGTGCTGTCAGAGTGGAAGGGGAAAGGTCAAGAGCGCAGATAAAATCTGAGATGTCCTGAAGGAAAGAGTTATTAGTCCAAGATGGCACATAAATTATAGCCTCTTTCTGGCTAGGAGATAGTGAAAGTGCATGGGAAATATATCATTATTATATTTTATTTTTTGAGTGCTCTGCTGGCATTGGATTCTGGATCATGTTAAGCAGGATGGATAAAATGTTACCATAATCCAACGCAGTAATGGATTCAGTTACACAGGCCAGCAAAGGGAGAAAATGATGCAATGGCCAACAGTAAATGAGATAATGCTCTCCCCCCAATTTTTTACACTATTTACTTTTCTCAAAATAAATCTTTAAGTAAGAGACACTAGTTCATTCATTAATTCCATATAAAATGTGTTGGTTTTGTATTATGCACCTGTATGAGGCACTAGGATAACTGATATAATAAGATTTGTTTCATATCCTTACAGAAATAGTCATTTAGAGAAGAAAAGATATGTGAAAAGTAGTAATTAAAAAAGTACACAGTCATTGTCAGCAGCGGATATCATTGCTTTGTTCATTGTATTTTCTGATAAGAGCAATATTTTTTTTCTGATGAAATAATATTCCCCTTACCATCTTATAACCATGGTTTCTGTATCTCAATTATATTACCTGACCCAGAATCCAAGCCTGACCACTTAGAGTAAAAACTTCTCTCATTGAGATCAGGGATGAGGCTCGACCCCTCCAGGTGGTGAAGCTAGAGGTTAAGCACCAAACGTTCCTGTGAGTGAAAGAATCCAGGCTGCTTTAGTGGATCGTGAAGCCAGTCATCTGAGAGACCGATTAGAAGGTTCAGGGTTCCATTCTCTACATGGTCATCCCTGAGATTCAGATATGCTCTCACCTTTGCTTCACCATTTTTTTAACACTATATATATATATATATATATATATATATATATATATATATATTTTTTTTTTTTTTTTACTAAGCCAATTCTAGTTTAATTTTTTAAATAAACTCTATCAAGAAAGAGATTGAATTTCTCTGAAGTTATTATTTGGGCAAGCATTATTGAAATTGTCATATATGGCATATGGGTAATAGAATCATATGAAAGGAAATGAGACCATGTCTCACAGTTAAGCCCAAGGATTCTTTCCCTAGTGGACCCAACAGCAATTTGTTTTGTTCCAGATATAGAATAACAATAGTTGGTATTACTCCATTCATCCTGTAAAGGTGCTATCAGGAATTCAGGGATCTGGTGTAGCAGAAAAATGAGAATCTTTCATGTACAGTGGAAAGTGGCAATGAGAACTAAGATAACCAGAGAAATAACACATGCCCCTCAAATGATTAGAAGAAAGAAAATCAAATAAAGGATGGGAAAAGGAAATGCATGGATGGCTGCAAGTGGCAAAACTCAGGTTTTAAAAGATGCACAAAACAACACGAAGTAAGAGATGAGAGTAAGTCAAAAGGCAAGGTTATAAGTAGCATTGAGGTGGGAAGTATCATCTTATTAAGGGATAGACCCTAGCATGTGGGACAAATATGAGCAGGGATAAGAATGAGAAAATAAAAACAAGCTAAGATGAGAAATTCAGTCTTTAACATGTACTTAAAGAGAAATGATGGGAACACTCTTATAGGTATTTTGGAGATGATAGAAGCCTCAGTTCACAGAAGCTAGGGAACTATTTTCCTCCAAGATTTCAGTTGCAAGCTTTGAGATTCAGCATATTTCGAATGTTCTTCATTTCTAGATTTCTACTTCTTAGTTTTAAACTTATTCTTGAAGTCAGCAGTTGTAGTTTTGTATAAAATGCAGAATTTGAAACCAGAAAAAAACACTTTATAAATAGACTGCCTTTTGAAATATCACCTTGTTCTGGACACCAGTACTTAATACTTTATTTCAATGAGAAGAGACATTGGCCTATGGTGTTGTCAAGCCCATACTGTATAAGATATTTAAAAGAAAATTGACAACAAATGGCACATTGCTTGTAAATTCAAGCAAAACGCTTCTCTTCAGAAAAACCAGAACTGAGAGAGCAAGGCTTTTGAATCGTTTCTAAAATATTCTTAAATTGTGTTTACCAAAAATGATAGAGGGGCGCCTGGGTGGCTCAGTGGGTTAAAGCCTCCGCCTTCAGCTCAGGTCATGATCCTAGGGTCCTGGGATAGAGCCCCACATCAGGCTCTCTGCTCAGCAAGGAGCCTGCTTCCTCCTCTCTCTCTGCCTGCCTCTCTGCCTACTTGTGATCTCTGTCTGTCAAATAAATAAATAAAATCTTAAAAAAATGATGGAACATAATAATAGTTTTAAAGGATGATTATAAAAGGCGTTGATAACCATATAAAATCTGATTTCTTATCAATTACTTAGTGCCTTTATTCAGATATTTAGGAAAGCATTTTGTTAGTATTAGATTGGCACTAAAGCTAAGGAGTTAAGATACTCTAAAATCACTATTGTGGAAAGCTTCTATTTTGATCAAATTTTTACAACAAAGTAAAGAAAATTTTTCTTTAGAAGACCAGGTAATAAATATATGTTCATCATATCATCTCTCACATAACTACTCAACTTTGCATTTCAGTGCAAAAGCAACCATGGACAATACACAAACAAAAGAGCATGGCTGTGTGCTAATAAAACTTTACAAAAAACAAGGGATGGGCTGTATTTGACCCATAGGCTATAGCTTCCTGACCTCTTCTTTCTAAATAGCAAAGAGAAACTTGACCGTTCTAATTGTATTTTCCCCTACTTCTTCCAACTGATGGTACTTAATAGAAATACAAGATAAATAGCATAATGGGTCAGTAAGAAATGGACTTCACAAAAGAGAACTAAACATCATTGCCTAGTGTTCCAAACAATAAGGTAGAATGAGGGATACATTTCAAATAGCACTTACTTACTAAGTGCTGACATAGTTCTGAATAGAGATGTGCCTTGCCTAGCATCCATGCAGTCTTCACTCCATTAGTATGTGAGAGACCAGTTGTGAGACTCCAAATCAGGGGATGGCAGCCAGATACACTGCTCCTTGCTTCATCTTCCCATTAAGAATTTTCTTACCTTCTAGTGCATGTTGAGCTGTGCAAATTATACAATTTATTATCCCTTTTCTAATTGTTCGTATTTGTGGTTTATGTCTTCTGCATGTGGGAGGATACCAAATGTATGAATTTAAATAGTACTCTTTGGCTTATAGGTTGTATAGAAATGGGAGGAGTTTACAATTAAATGGTAAACAAAGGACTTTATGAACTACTAGACCTGATTATATTTTTAAGACCTTGAAAGAAATACTTTCTGTTTTTAACTGAGACTTCACCGTGTCTTACTCACTAATTTAAGGATTAGCTCCAATTAGGAAAAAAAAAAAGGATAAAATGACTTTATTTTTTTCAAAAATGCTAATTAAGGCAATTAGTACTTTTTAATCAGAGCAGCTGGACTCTTTGTGCAGTTACTCTCTTGGCAGAAACATAGGTAATCCATTGAAAATTTATTTATTGCATATTTAACCATGAAATCTACTACAGTAAGAACCACCCAGAAAATGTGGATTGGAACCAGCCTCTTTAAAATATCTGCTGAAGAGAAACAAGATATGTACAAGAATTGACAACAGCATAATTAATGATAACTCTTGAGAATTGTAAACTAGTGTTATAAAAATGACATGTATATAATACATTGATTAAAGTTTGCAAGAGTGAAGTAGTAGAAATGGAATAGGGCCAACCAGAGAAGCAAGAGTAAGAACTGATATAAAGCCAGTAATAAGTGTGAATGGAGGAGGGCATTTGCCTTTGAGAAGTCAGCACAGAGATGAGGTCAAACAAAACACTGCAAGAGAACTGTCAAGACCAGCTATAGTTAAATTAATACAGTGGGTAAAAATTGCGGTGACCCAAATCTACCTTTAATGCCTTTTCATGCAACTGTGGCATCTCTTTTCCATAAGTCTTCAGTATTTCCATTCACTAATTTATTCATTCAATATAAATATTCATTGTTATTTCTTAGGGACAGTTGTCATGGCCACCATGACTTGGAGACCACCAGCCAACACCAAATGGCAATACCAATGGACTAGTATTCAAGGAAAGCACATGCAGAATCTCAGCTGGTAGATCAGCAGTGCTCATTCAAGTACACCAGCAAACCTCTGCCTAACTGGAAGAGACTCTGTGTGTTGGATCAGAAGGGAAGGAATTCATCATATAAGAAGAGAAAGGTGTTGTACATTAAGAGAAATCTAACAACAAAGGCCTGGAAATGAAGGAGAGAGAGAGAGAGAGAGACTGTATGCCCAGAGTCTTTATTCTCTGTTACAGCAAAGGGTGCCACCTGTACCCACAGCTGGAGACTAAAATGACAGTAAGGAAAATACATTTAGAAACTTTGTGAATACACTGACAGGAAATATTGAAGAAGAGCTAAAGAAAGAGAGGTATTCCATGTTCATGGGTTAGAGTTTCAATATTGTGATGATGTGAAATCTTTCTCACGTGATCTATAGATTCAACAAAATCACAATACAAATTACAGTAAACAATTTCTAAATATCAACAAACTGATTTTAAAGATTATTTGGAAAGACCAGAGACCTAAAAGAGCCAAACAAAGTCTAAAGAAGAAGAGGAAGAAGAAGAGGAAGAGGAAGAGGAGGAAGAGGAAGAGGAAGGAGAAGTGGGGGAGGAGGGGGAAAAGGACGGGAGGGAGAAGGAGAAAAAGATAGTTGGAGAACTGATACTACCTAACATCAGGACATAAAGTTATACTAATAAGAACAGCATAGTATTGGTGAAACACAAAAATATGCAACAAAATAGGAGCCCAGAAATAAATCCACACAAGCCAATTTGACAAAGTTATAAAGGCAATCAAGTGAAGTAAAAAATGGTATTTTCAACATATACTGCCAAAACAACTGGATATTCATATGCCCCCTCCCCAGTTTTTATTTCAATGAGCTTTAGACACAGTCCTTTTATCTTACACAAAATAGATAAATGTAAAATGCAAAACTTAAAATTTCTTGAAGAAAATGTATGTGACTTTGGGTCTGATGATGAGTTTTTAGATACAGCATGAAAATCACAGTATTTGAAAGAAAAATCTGGTAAGTTGGACTTCATTAAAATTTAAAAATTTTGCTCTTTCAAAAATACATGAAAGAATGTCTGGTTTTGGGATCAAGGTGTAAACCTGGTGATTCACAGACCTGTACCCCTGGGGATAAAAATATATGTTTATAAAAAATAAAAAATTTAAAAACTAAAAAAAAAAAAATACATGAAAGAATGAAAACATAAATCAATGACTGAGAGAAAATATGTGCAAAATGCATATATAATAAAGGACTTACATCTAAATTTTTAAAGTCAAAATAAGAAAACAAACAGCCCAATTAGAAAGTAAGCAAAAGATCTGATCTAAAAAGATCTGAAAAATAAGCAAAGAAAATATGAAGATGGCAAACAAACATACAGAAAGATGCTTGACATTATTTGTCATTATGGAACTGAAAATGAAAATAACAATAGATACTACTACATATCTATTCGAATATCTAAAATCCAAAAAACCCCAAAACTAACAAACACACACAAAAAAACAAACTAAAAAACCCTTACAAAACCAAATTAATATCTGATCTAGTAATTGCACGCCTAGTTATTTACCCAACTAAAACTTATGTTATTTGAAAACTCACATTCATTCAAAAAACTGCATGAGGAATTTTATAGTAATTCACTCATAATCTCAAAAAGAACTTAGAGCAACCAGGATCCCTTTCAATAGATAATGGATAAACAAACCATAGTAAATCCAGAAAATGGAACAATATTCGTTAAAAAAAAAGATGAGCTATGAAATCATGCAAAGATAGGGATGGACATTAAATGAATATAGCTAAGTACAAGAATCCAGTGTGAAAAGGTTAAGTAATAGGTAACTCATATTATATGACATTCTGCAAAAGATAAAACCACAAAGACAACAGAAAGCTCAGTTTAGAAATGGGGAGTATAGTTTTTTATTTTCTTTACTTTTTTTTTTAAGGGTATATAATACTGTACTGGTGGATATGTGACAGTTTTTATTTGATTAACCAATATAGTTTTTTAAAATTATTTTTATTAACATATAATGTATTATTTGCCCCAGAGATACAGGTCTGTGAATCATCAGTCTTACACATTTCACAGAAAAAAGAGTGAATCTTAATGCATACAAAAAATAGTAAGTTATTTAAGTATAAAATGATGCCGGAATAAAATGCAGAATGGGACAATAAGGAAGATCTAATCACTTTTAAATTGTATGAAACATCTGTAAAAAGCATAAAGGAAAAAAACACTTAGTATTAAGTTCTAACTGAAATGAAGAATTTGTAAGAATAAAGACAAAAGAAATTGTACATAAGATCTATATTCTAGCTGATAAAGTTGTTTCTCACTGGACACGTGATTAATAATTTTGAAACCTCTAGAAATGCTTACTGAAACTGAACAATTATGTAAATGGATGATGGAAGGTTGGAGCCAGTTTTCTCAGTGTTGGGTGGAAGTTTAAAGATA
Organism: Mustela nigripes; assembly: GCF_022355385.1. Lineage (NCBI taxonomy): Eukaryota > Metazoa > Chordata > Mammalia > Carnivora > Mustelidae > Mustela > Mustela nigripes. The sequence continues at coordinate 84,048,170 of NC_081563.1, read as the reverse complement.
AGAGCCTAGAAGGTTAGAATGACCCATGTAGTAAAGGATCAATGTTGGCAAGCTCTGTATGAACTTATGCTTAGCTTAATATTGATACAGATGGTTACATATAGAAATATTTATAGTGTATATACATGGGCTAGTATACACACAGATTTCCTTGCTCTGCCAGCTGAGAGATCTGTATGAACTCATGTTTAGCTTAATATTGATACAGATGGTTACATATAGAAATATTTATAGTGTATATACAAGAGCTAGGATACACACATAGATTTCCTTGCTCTGTCACCTAGAGCCAACAATACCAAGTAGTAATGAATATATCTAATGCCCAGATCTTGATTTCTCCAATTTAAAGAACGAAGTTTCCTTGGAAAATTGGCCAGTTGGCTGATTAAAGGACTGAGACAGGAAATATATAAGATGATCCTGGGTCATCTTACTGTGAGAGAAACAACAACAAAATAAACAAAAACATCCATAATGATAGATCAATGTCAAAGTGACACACGAGCCAACTGAAAGAGCCTCTGGGTCATAAACTGAAGAATTTGAACAACAAAATTAACTAGCATTGGATTATGCTCAAAGTATGAAATATTTATGAGTCAATACTTGGAAAACCAAGTGACTGAATGTACAAATAAATGGAAGAGAAGGAAAGAAATTTCCCACATAGAAGAATTTGTTTCAATTCTTCACTTCTGAGGAAGTGAAGGATGACTCCTTATTTTCTAAGTGTGATCTTTGCCCAGTGTCTTCCTTCCAAAAATAAAGTATGGAATGGGGGTGGAAAGAAAAGAGTAAGTTTATGGTAGAGAGACCTGGATAAATATGACCTCAGCCTTGTGATCAAGATTAATATTAGCAACAATATCATACTGGTATTATGTACCCTTGATAAGATCTGATGAAAATGGTACTAAACTTCTGTGATTTTCCTCCTAAAATTTCATAACCCCATTCTACCCATGAGAAAAGTATCACACAAATCCCAGTGGAGGGGCATTCTACAAAATACCTGAAAACTCTGTAAGTCTTTAAAAATGAGAGAAGTCAGAGATGCTTGGGTGGTTCAGTCAGGTAAGAGGCCAACTCTTTCTTTCAGCTCAGGCCATGATCTCAGGGTTGTGGGACTGAGCCCCACATGGGGCTCCATGCTCAGCATGGAACCTGCTTGAGATTCCCTCTCCCTCTGCCTCTGTTCCTTCCCCTAATTGCTCTGCCTGTCTCTCTCAAAATAAATAAATAAAATCCTTATTTTTTTTAGTGAGACTCCAAATAATAGACTATTGTGAAAGATGATTTGAAATCTGCTCATCAATGGGCATGAAAATGTAGAGGGCAAAGCTTGAGGGTTTCCATGTGTGCCCTTTCTTGTGGCTCTATTTTGATGCCTAGGTATGTGTGGACATGAGAACACAGAGTCCCAAATATAAGGAGTAGTATACAATAGTGCTCAAGAAGGCAGGTCTACAGTTACCATTATAGATTGGAAACCCAGTTTTACCATTTACTAGTTGTGTGACCTGGTGAAAATATTTTAAACTTCAAGTGCCTTAGTTTCCTCATCTACAAAAAAACATGCAGAAAAAAATGAATGCATACCTCATAAGGTTTTCAGGCTTAAATATGTTAAAAGACTAGTATGAATGCTTGCACATAGTAGACACTAAATAAATCTTAGCTAAGATTTTTATTCCTGTGCAGCTCTGCTGTATAGGCTTATCAAATTTTTCCATCAAGTACCTCTCCATTGTTCCCAGTATCTACCCTAGTGTCTCCCTCAAACTAGAAACTTCTATTCTTCTACCCCTTTCCTGAGAAAAATACGAGACCGTGTGGAGAATTGAGTGAGATGTTCAGAGTGGAGTTGGGATGATTCAGGCAACAAGATGTATAGTGCCCCTCCACCATTTTTGAGATGAGTCAAGAAATCTTTCACATTATTTGGGAAATGAGTTTATGGTCAATTATTTTTAATTCATGATAATGACTTTTGGGCCAAGATTATGAAAACTAATAAAATAACTTCTCTCTCTTGAGGTACTGGTTTTCTGGGGTTTGATTTCTCTTCAGCAAACATTTACTTTATACCAATCTAGATTTTATAAACAAGACAATTTTAGCAGCTGGGGTACAGGTAATTTTTTTTTCATATAAAGGAGAACAGAACTGACAAGGTATTTTTCCCATACCATATTATCTTATGTCCAGAATCATTTGACCTAAGGGCTGACTATAAAGCTATATCTCAGGGCACATTAAATATTTCTATAACTGTTAAAATTGAATAAAACTTGACTGTCAATCACATATTAACTTTTTGCCTCAAAGCCACATAATAACCAAATTAATAAGTAATCTTCCAGTTCTGAACTTATTGAAAGTCTAGTCAAAAGATAAGACAGATGGTAATGGAGTATAAATCATTACTAATAAAGGCTACTTTGGAGAATGTGGCTTAGGCAAATGAAGAACAATGAGCTTCCTAATAATCCCCGAAAAAGACAGGTTCCATTCCCTCAGTCACAGATAGTGCAGGATGAGGGTAGCTTCCCCAAAGGGGCAGAACTTTTGTGTATAATATGTATGGCTCAGGTAGCTGACCAGAGTGTGCTCCCTACAATCAGGTAGATCATAAAGAGAAAAGAGGATTCACGTACCACATATGCCCACCTCATTTCTCAAAGTCATCTCATAAAGTCATCCCACTGCAAGAGGAGTTGTTCATGCCCATGGTCACATTCTCGACCCACAAACACCCAGAACTGCTCAACCACAGAAATCTTAAATTTGAATACCTACCTCTCAGATCACTAATTCCCATCCTTTCAGATGTCTCGCTGCAGACCTGGCAGTCACTTGGGCCTTCCATTTCCCCTTGATTGCTACCTGCTGTTGATCTCACTCACTTCCATACCAAGTCTAGACCACTTGACTAATCAACCAGAACCCAGACTCCTGAAAAACTTCATATCCTTTGTAATTTTAGGGGGTGAATTGGGAAAGGTAGCTGTGGTCAGATCACGAAAGACCAAAAATGGCACAAGGAATGGCACTGTATGGTGTGGGGATTGTGGGAACATGTGGGGATTGGGGAAATATGTGTGGGTTTTGCTGTTGGGGAATGACATGGTTTCACTCATGCCATTGAACAGTAGATCTTCAAAACAGAGCATGAAAAGACAGAATATTGATAGCTGTGGAAGTTGATGGGAAGTAAATAAATACATTCTGATGGAGATGAAGTTAGCCTCAACAAAAGCAATGACCAGAGAAGCATTGAAAAGAATACAGTCCTGAGCTACTATAGGATAAATGGGACCTAGAAGTGGAATGAACTGAAGAGTAGGAGGCATCAAAGGCAGTCTAAGAAAGTACCCAGCACGTGAGTAATACCATGAATATATGTTGAATATTGTGGAGTATTTGTACTCAATATTTTAATAAGATTACATTAATATTAGATAGCTCTGAAGAGTATAGAGACCTCTATGCACACTATCAGAATTATACATAGTTTATGTTATAATAAAATGAAATTCATCTTACATATCTTTTCCTCTTCTCACTTTGGTATTTTCCTCATTGCTTTAATGTAAACCATCACTTTGTTCTTATGCCCACCACATTTGATGACATCACCTCTAAGAAACTGCTCTGTATTAAGCACAATTACAAAATCACTAATATATATTCACAACTTACAATGTACCAGACACTTCGATAAGCATTATCTTATTTAATGGTCAGAGCAACTCTCTGGCGAAGAAGAAGAAGAAGAAGAAGAAGAAGAAGAAGCAGCAGCAGCAGGAGGAGGAGAAGGAGGAGGAGGAGAAGGAGAAGAGGAAATCTGCAATATATATTATTATATCCAATTTATGGATGTGTAAACTGAGAGCCAAAGTGATAAGTATGTTTGCTCAAATCCACACAAGTGGTGGACAGGGGACAAGATTCCATTCAGATTTTTCTAACTGTACTACCTGTATTCCTATAGATCCTGGACTCTCTTCACATGTGGTAGACTATAAAATGAAGTGTAAAATTTGCCTCATCCCCCTTTACTATTGTTTTTGTAGCTCATACCTAGATGCTACTGAGTAATTATTGCTTTAGAGAATTATTTCTAAGTGTTTTATGCAAAACAAACAGAACACAACAAAAGACATAGGTAATAGTGTTGTACAAAACATACAACTATGTCCCCAACTATAATTTAAATCTAATAAAACCTGAATATATGTGCATCTTTTAAAAAGAAGTCTATTGGGGCACCTGGGTGGCTCAGTGGGTTAAGCCTCTGCCTTGGGGTCAGGTCATGATCTCAGGATACTGGGATCCAGCCCCGCATCAGGCTCTCTGCTCAGCAGGGAGCCTGCTTCTCCCCCTCTCTCTCTCTGCCTACTTGTGACCTCTGTCTGTCAAATAAATAAATAAAGTCTTTAAAATTAAAAAAAATAATAATAAAATAATAAAATAAAATAAGTCTATTGCTTTAATCAAAGATGCAAGGCTATGGGTACCTAGGTGGCTCATTCCTTTAAGCATCTGACTCTTGATGTCACTCAGGTCATGATCTCAGAGTCCTGTGATAGAACTCCATGTGGGGTTCTGCACTTGGCTTAGAGCCTGCTTAAGATTCTTTCTCTCCCTCATCCTCTGCCCCTACCCCCTCCTCTAAGACAACAACAACCTCTGTCCTCCGCTCCCCCCACCAAAAAACCAAAATGAAAACAAAATTCAAGTCTGAATATTCTCCTACACTGCCTCACTTAATGGAAAGGTAAGAAGAGGAACTGGTAAAGTCTGTACTTCTTAGTCATAATCCCAGGCAGTTGCTCTGTTTTCTTTACTTAGCAATATTTTCTTCTTTTAAATTCATATTTTATAATCATTCTCTTCTCTCTTATTAATGACTTCCAAATGTAGCTTGTAGAATTCCTCATTACCAGTGACCTCCTCATTCACCAAGATATATGTAAGTACATCTGGATTTTCAATCTGATCACCTTGCAAAAAACAAAAAACAAGAAACAAAAAACATTTTCAGAGTAGGAAATTTCTTTTAGATCACAACATATATAGTCTTTAACTCTTCTACTTCTTAACCACATCAGACACAGTATTTGCTCTCCTCTTAAGCATGCTGATTTTTTTCCAGGAGAGTTTCCTTTTCAAAGTTGGATTGACTCCTTTGTTACTGATTTCAACAACCATTACTACCTGGAACGGCCCATCCCTTGTGCACAAAAACTCGATGTGACTGAACTCCTGAATTCAGTGTCATGCCTAAGCATGCTATGCACAGAATTAATTTATTATGCAGTCCTTCAAAAAAAACCAAACCAAAACAAACAAACAAACAAAAACCAAAATCAACAAACAAAAAAACCCCAAAAAACAAAAATGGACAAAAAAAGTAACCAAAAATAAAAGAGAGGGGGGACAAACCAACCAAAAAATAGAAAACCAACCCAAAAACAAAAACACACCACAGTACAAAAAGTTCTTCATAAGTCAAATTCTATTTGTGAATTCAGCAAAATAATTTCTATAAAATAAAACAGCAAAACATTTAAATAGAATAGGGTGGACTGTATCTGTTTGCAGGGGTATTTGCTTTGTCAGTTCATTAGCCATGAATACATTCCATTTCTTTTCCCATACTTCTGAACAGAGTTGGAAAATATTCTAGAACCACACTGATTGAGTCTCAAAAACAGACAAACAAACAAACAAACAAAAACAAAACAAAACAAAAAAACCCACAATAAATAGATGACTCTCATAGTAGAGGCATGGAGAAATTTACATAAAAATTATAGATAAAATATAATACATAGCTGATTTTGAAAGAAAAAAATCAAAGTTCCCATAAAGAAAAACACAATTCAAAGCATACAAATCAACTGAAGACTCTGACCTATAGGGTTTTAGATGCTCATAGAACTGAGGGCTTAGGTTTCAATGGCCCTATGGGTTTAATTGCTGGAATTGCTTAAAATGTGCACTTTTCAAGGACTGGAAGCCCAAGAGGGCTCATTTTCATGGCTGGAAGTTGAGAGGTATCAACAAGGAGCTCAGCTATGGCTGTTGACCAGAGCACCTACATCTGGTACCTGGATTCCTAGAGGGAGCATTCCAAGAGCAAATGTTCCAAGATGAAGCACAAGGACCAAGCCGTTAAATTAAGAGTGAGATGCAGGACTTCAAGGCATCCCTTCTAATGTACTTTTATCAATTAAAGTAGTCACAAGCTCAACCCAGATTTAATTGGGTAGAAAAATAAAAGCCTGTCAGCTCTAGCTTGGAAGAGCGGCCATCCTTCCTATGTCGTTGGTATCATTTTCACAAGATTCTAAGCTAGGCTTTATTTTCTACAACTTGTGTGATTTATTCTCTTGAACCCTTTTCCTAATCTGCTTACCAGAGTTGTCCTAACAATGAGAGGTAATATTTGCAAAGTGCTGCTCATATAGTAGTCATTCAAGAAATGATAACTTCCAAACACTGACAAGTCCTCTAACTACCAGAATTTATTGTATGGATTTTGTGGGGTGCAAAAACATCTGAGTATGGTAAACTCTAAATTAGCATTTGAATGAAAGCATGAATAAGTTAAATCCCCAGTGCAGTAATCTTGTCTTACTTGTCTTTGCAGCATTCCAACAAAAATCTTCCTTCTATTATAGATTCTGTAAATATTGCCTTAATTGGATTGTTGAATTGAAAACTGGTTTTCTTCGTGCATTTGGCACTCACATTGACCAAAATACATGGCATTAAATGAACTAAATATGAAAGATATGCATACTTAGAGAAGTTTTTACGTAGGTAACTGCTATGCGTTAGTGCTGGGAGTAGAAAAATTTGGTTGAAGGAAAGGCAGAAAGATGAGCTTGTTGATATATGATTTACAGCTGGTATCACTTAAAAACCGATTGATCAAGATGTGTCTGAGGTTATCAAACAAAGGGATGATACAGTCTACTCAGATATAAGAAAACCTTTTGTTCAAGCTCTGTTCATAAACACTACACACCAGGATCTAAACTTTGTAGGGATTACCTCTGTGGACAGGTTAAGAATAATGGCAGTACAGGTGAAATGCAATACATATTTGTGACAGTTTTATTTTCTGACACCATTCTGATTCAGCAATAAAATTCACTGTCGAGGTGGCTCTCAATTTCATGGCAAATAAGGGTATGTTTTGTGCACTTCAATTATTGTGTATAATTTTTTAAATTGTATTTTCTTAGTAATGTTGTTAGTGTATTGTGTGTCAGAGGTTTCAATGACTCTGTACTTTGTTTTGAAGAGAGCCTTATAAAAAAATACTGTGCAAAAGAATAGCCTTTCCTTTGCCACACCACAGTTACATCATATTCTATAATGTCTTACAATATAACAAATTTTGTTCAATTATTCACAGTGCACGTACTAATACATTGATAAACCTATTAATTGCCTTTTTATTGTCACTGCTCTTGTCAAAATAATAAATGGTAACTTTTAGTTCAGGAAAATTTCCAAGATTGCATATAATGAAATCTGGTAGCTTTTCAGAAAGATTGGCTCCTCCATAGAGGTTACCTGCATGCATAAAGGTTAATTAAACCAAATCTTTCTATTTTACAACAATTGGAATAAAGGTCTCCAATTAAATACAAATATGATCTGTATATGGCAAATCATTTCTATTTATTTTATTAACTCCTGTGTCTTTCTGTCAACATTATTTCGGTATTAGCTACTGTAGATCATCACACAGATTCACCTAAGTATTATGTTCATCTTTATGGTATAGCTTAGCATTAAAAATATCATCCCTTAGTTGAATAATATTCATAGGTAGATCATGATGTATCTGTCTGGATCTTCCTATGAATACTATTCTTCCTATGAATAGTATTCATAGGAAGATCCAGACAGATACATCACGAGAAATTTTCTCTTGAAATCATATCAACCATGCGTTTTTTAAGCAAGGACAAAACTGTAAGCATATCCAGTAAATTCTGACCATTGGTTTCAGTGGTCCAATGGGAAATGCCCAAGAGGAGAGAGGTGAGAAGGAAGGTTGCTTTTGTATTTTTTGATAGTATATTCTTGAAGCTATTGAAATCACTTTTCAGATACCACTTTTATTATTTGAAGGACTAAATGATATTTACCGAGTCTTCTCATAGTTATAAATGCACGAGTGTAGAATACCTCCCTAGTTTCCACTTACTAGAACTGAGAGACTGGAACCTGTTTAGTAAAAGAGGAATTATTTATCTGGATTTGGGCAACAAAGCTGTAGCTATGCTTTTTCAACTTACGTAATTTCTATCCACATGTGACACGAGTGAGTGTTAATAATATATAAGAGAGAGGGAGACAGCTCAACTGTGGATTGCAAAGAGCTTATGCTACATCCCATGTTAGAGCCTTTCAGATTTCAGGTTTATCACACGACAGTATTCATTCTGTACCATGTAGTAAGACAACAAGAAAAGTCAGCAATTTGATGTGCTGACATTGCAGCAAAACCTAATTTTAATTAGTTCACACAGAGGACACATTGAGGAAAAAGTGACATTTCATTGAGGAATATACTATTAAGCCAACCCTCCTTGACCTGCCATTTATCAGGGTAAAAGCTGAAAACCGTATGACTGGTTAAGACTTTCTCATTGTCCTTTAACCCAGGGGCTTATGGCTCCTTTGCAGAAATGTTTATTTGGGAAGTGTTTCAGTTTTTTGACATCTGAGTACTAAGAGTCTTCATACCACCCTTTTAGAGAAGAAAACACTGATCTTTAATGGAATCAAATGTGAATCACGCATATTTGAAAGAAAATGTTGGTAGTCATTGGAAATAAAAGTTGATGCAACTTAATTAGTAATAGGTCATACAAAAGAATTTTTAGTTTCTGTCCTAAGTTGTTATTTTTGGTAAATAATTAATTTGACAGCCCTTTGTCTAATATCTTCTGTCTAAAACTTAAGAATACATTATTATTTTGAACTTGCTTAAAGCTCTCTTGCAATTTATTTAGAGTTTCTGTGCTCATTGGACTTGAAGAGGTTCACTTAGCTAGAAGCATTCTTGAGCACCTTCTCCTCTCATCTCCTATAAGTCCATCAAAAATTCCTGTTTATACTATGCTCACTGTTACTAGTTTCCTTCAGCTACTGGCCATTTTGTTGATATGGAGGCTTATTATGGCCTCATAACTCAACACCAAGCTTCACTCTTAAATTCCTTAAGCCAGGGGTGCCTGGGTGGCTCAGTCGGTTAGGCGTCTGCCTTCAGCTCATGTTAGGATCCTAAGGGTCTTGGAATCAAGCCCCACATCAGGCTCCCTGTTCAGTGGGGGTCTGCTTCTCCCTCTCCATCTGCCTGCCACTCTGCTTACTTGTGCTCTCTGTCTCTGTCAAATAAGTGGGTAGAACCTTTAAAAAAAAAATTCCTTAAACCTTTTCCCTCATGCTTCCAGTGGAGCTATTTAAAAGCAAACACAAAGGAACCTACATTTACTTAAAACGATTTAATGACTCCATTTTTTAGGAATCAAAGTTGAAGTACAAACTTTTTTTAAGGGTGACATTTCTTTTAAAAAAATTTTTTTTAAGATTTTAATTATTTGAGAGAGAGAGAGTGAGCACACAAGCTGGGGGAGGGGCAAAAGACCAAGGACCCTGGGATCATGACCTGAACGGAAGGCAGACATTTAACCGACTGAGCCACCCAGGGACCCCTTAAATTTATTTTCATTCAATGTGTAACAAATTACCGCAAACTTTGTAGCTTAGAACAACACCAATACTTGTGTAGATCCAGAAGTGTGGCATGTTACGGCAGGCTCCTCCACTTAGAATACCACAAAGATGATATTGAAGTGTCATGTAGATAGTTATCATTTGGCAGCTCTAGAGAAAAAGAAATATTCTTGTTTTTAGCAAGATAAATAAATAAAAAATAAAATCAATCCCTTGCCATCTTAGGGCTGAGGTTCTAATTTCTAAGCTACCAACTTGGAGCCACACTCTGCTCCTATGGGCGGCTTGTGGACTTTGAAACAGGGGCCTTCCAATGGTAGGTCAAGTCCTTCTCCTATTTTGAATTTCTAACTTATCCCATTTCTGATATTTAGACCTGTACTTAAAGTGCTCAAGTGATTAGTTCAGGCCTACCTGGATAATCTCCTTATTTGAAATGCAACTGATTAGGACCTTAATTACAACTGCAAAATATCTTCAAATCAAAAGGACTTGGAACAGCACTTGTTTGAGTAACAGGAAGAAAGTCCATGCAGGCCAGGAGTCAGTAATCTTGAGAGCTGCCTTAGAATTCTGCTTGGTGTGCAGTCCTTCCATATACTGGCTCCAACCTATGTTTGAAAATCCACTCTCAGGGGTTCCTGGGGGCACTCAGTTGGGTTAGGGTTCTGACTCTTGATTTCCACTGGAGTCATGATTTCAGGGTATTGAGATTGACCCATGCTCAGCAGGAAATCTGCTTGAGATTCTCTCCCTTCCTCTCTGTCTGCCCTTCTCCCCATTGGCATACTCTCTCTCTCCCTCTTAAATAAATAGATAAGTCTTAAAAAAAGAAGAAGAAAGAAAGAAGGAAAGAAAGGAAGGAAGAAAGAAAGAAAGAAAGAAAGGGAAGAAAGTAAAGAAAAGAAAATTCACTCTCGGTTATTCACATCCTTAGGTCATTATTCTCAAAAGTATGTTCCCTGGACCTGCATTATTGGCATAATCAGGAACTTGTAGAAATATAATTCCTGAAGCCCACTTCAGACCTGCTGTATCACACACTCTAGAATGGAGACCAAAACTAGACGTTTTTAATGAGCCTTACAGGTGATTTTGAGACACCCTAACTTTAAGAATCACTTCCCTAGGGGCGCCTGTGTGGCTCAGTTGTTAAGCATCTGCCTTCAGCTCAGGTCATGATCCCAAGGTTCTGGGATCGAGCCCCACGCAGAGCTCAGTGCTTGGCTGGAAGCCTGCTTCTCTCTCCCACTCTCCCTGCTTGTGTTCCCTCTCTCGCTGTGTCTCTCTCTGTCAAATAAATAAATAAAATATTTAAAAAATCACTTCCCTAGACTAGACTTATCAGTCTTTCATATGCATGAGAATTAACCCAAAATTATTAAACATGGATTCCTCTGCCCTACCACCAGAGACTGTTTCAGCAGGACTAGGATGGGGCCAGAGAATTTGCGCCTCAGACTAGTTCTCTGGCCATGTGCTCCTGGTGCATACACCACACTCTGAATACAACTGTCCTGGAAACTCAGAGAACTCTTCTCAGAAAAAGCAAGTACTTCCTGATGTCTTTGACCTTATTTGTGCCATTTTGTTCAATCTCAGATGCCCTTTCAGATTTTGTCACCTAGAGTTCTACTTAGTCTTTAACACTCATTTCAAACACCCCATCCCTTTTTTGGTGACTTCCCTGGAAAATGGATGGAGCCCTCCCATCCCTCTCTTTCCCCAGGACTGTGTGTACACATCAGTGATAACACTCATGGCGTTGTAATTATTTAAATCTCTTTCTTCTCCTGTGCATTTTCTATCTCTGCTCTCATAAGCTTGAACGCACTTGGCCGTCAAAATATTTGTTGAATTAATATATGTATGAATTAGTGCATGTCAGGCAAAAGAAAATTAATCTTATATGTATTCATGAAAAACATTTTTCTTGTATGTTGTTATATTATCACAATATTTGAGAAATTAAATGTATAACAATACACTAGGGTTTGCGCAGCTTCATTAATAATAAACATAGCCAAATTTGTGGATGACTGAATGCTTGACTGGTTAGATAACCTAAAAACTGTCATTAGTAATCTTAAGGCATGTGGCAACAAGGCCTCGAAATGCTATTGTAATTCTATTAAAATAAGAGACACTAATGTTTGAATAACTAAAGAAGAAGAGAGATTATGTTGAAGGGCAACTTCTTAAGAATCATTACAAGTTAATTTGCAAAGAGAACTACTGAAACACTCCTCAATATTTCCCCCTTCTAATTTCCATAAAATCAACTGGCATCTGAGTGGAAGGTGGATAGGGTCTGTAACTCATATGCATGCAAATTTAAGTGAATTCACAACTTGGTTTAAAATGGCTTGCCAGAGTCTCCTGGATGGCTCAGTAGGTTAAGCGTCCGTCTTTGGCTCAGGTCATGATCCCAGAGTCCTGGGATCAAGTCCTGCGTCAGGCTCCCTGCTCAGCAAGACGCCTGTTTCTCCCTTTACTTGCCTCTCTCTTTGCTGGTGCTCTCTCTCTCTCTGACAAATAAATAAATAAAATCTTTAAAAATAAATAAATAAAATGGCTTGCTGGTTCACAAGTGATAACATTACCTTGAATTTTATAATTTCATTATGTATCATGTCATTACAGTTTTCAAATCAAGCATTAGAGTAAGCACAGGTTGCCACCAGTATGATATAACCAGATCTTCTAAGAACTAACAATGAAAATATTTCATACTTCTATTAGGCTTCTTTTAATGACAACCTATGTTTATGATGAAATTATAAATAAGGATTCAAATTTTGTAGCATATCTGTCAGTCCTTAACCTTTAAGAAGGGATCAAATACATATGGTAAAAATTGCTAAAAGTGTATAAAAGAAGCAGAGTGGGTATTGGTAAATTATCCTATTTCATTTATTCATTGGTCTAGTACACAATTTTTGAGTAACTGCCTTCTGCTAGGTAGTGGGCACATAAAGATGATTAACACAGGGCTCTTAGAAGATGCCAGACTATGCAAAACTTCATCAGTTAGTCATGGAGTATAACAAACCACAGTAGAACTTAGTGGCTTAAAAATAGCAGCACTTTTACCCACTTAAGCCTCCATGTTGCATCACCACTTCCTCATATCAGGGAGATCATATGATAGTTGTCTTTCTCTGCTTGACTTATTTCGCTAAGCATGATACGCTCTAGTTAAGTGGGTAGAAGAATAAATGAAACAAGATGGGATTGGGAGGGAGACAAACCATAAGTGACTCTTAATCTCACAAAACAAACTGAGGGTTGCCGGGGGGAGGGGTTTTGGGAGAAGGGGGTGGGATTATGGACATTGGGGAGGGTATGTGATTTGGTGAGTGCTGTGAAGTGTGTAAACCTGGTGATTCACAGACCTGTACCCCTGGGGATAAAAATATATGTATATAAAAAATAAAAAAAAAAAACAAAACAAACAAACAAAAAAATAGCAGCACTTTATTACTGACGTTTGAATAGCTAGCCTGGGGTCAGTTATTCTTAAATGACTTACCCTGGGGTCAGCTGGGTGGTCCTTCGTTTCCCACCCGCTTTCCTGGTGCTGCTGAAGTGGCCGCAGATCACAGGGCTAAGCCCAGGGCTGAGGTGTAGGACGAAACTCCCTGCCCACAATGAGGCAAGCCAAGAACCCTGTCCCAGGTGCAGTCAAGCTACCAACTAATAAATGAGGTCGAGGTAGGTAGTGGTGGAGGGACAGAGACCTGGTGGTTTTCCAGGCAAGGCTGCCCACGTGAGTAAAGGTAAGATGGAGCACAGGAGTGTTGAATCACGTGAGGTGGCTAAAGCGTGGGAAGTTCTGTTGCAGGATGTAGAATGGGGATAGCAGAGGGAGAAAGGCTGCAAGGTTACTTTATGAGATGCTGGGAAGTGTGCAATCTACCCCGCAGCAGACAGTGGGAAGAGACCTGAGGAGCTGTGTGCTTTACAATGCTGTTTAGGGCTGGTGTGGGATTGGGATTCTATCGCAATGCGTGGACACTTACAGGGCATGATGAGCACCTGAAAACTACCAATGGCCTTATAGAAGAGCAGTGAGAACTTCACGGATACATTTAGAAGCTCCTGATGGAACTTACTCACATCAGTTTCAAAAATCTTATCTTTATAGGGCCCGGAATCAGATGTGGTGGGCTGAGTCCTGAGCAAAAAGGAGGAATATTAAAGTAGAAACTACAAGGACTTTTGAAGGAAACAAGAATTTCGGCAAGATAGCTTAGTGTATTTCATTTTGAGAGCTTCTGTAAACTTCATTTTCTGTATGTCCCACATGCATAATCTTGGCTGTGTCTTGTTCTGGATATCCTGAGTTACATGGCCATGGCCTCCTTCCTCCTTCAAGGCCATCACACTTCCGAACTCCCCCATCTGGAGGAGTCCTTCTCCTGGGATGCACTTTTCCACTGTAAACCAACAAGCCCAGAGCCCACACCCAACCACATCCTTCACTGAGCTCTCACACTCTGGGTTCCTATACACCTGCCCTAATTACCTTAAGACCAGGTCTGAAACAACTGATGACCCCCAGGCCACAGAGGTCTCTGAAACATTCAGAGGACCTAATCCTAAACCTGATGATTCTGCCTCATTTTCATTCTCTTGCGTGGGAAAAAAGGCTCTTGCCCTCAGTACCTCCCCGCTCCCCTGACACGTGACCCACCAGGGTGGAGTGCTTTGCTGTGTGTTCCCCGCTCCCCAGACTAGTGTGTTTCCCTCTTTTAGGGAACTGTGAGTTGTACACTAACTTCTGAATGGCAGTAATCCCCTGGTCTCTGGACCTTGGAATACCTCAAATTTTCTGTTAATCTGCTATATTTTAATACACTTGAATAAAACACAATTTTTGAGGAAAGATTGTTTTACTCTTGCTTTTATTTTTAAAGTAAAGACATTGAGAGTTAGTGAAAAATTTTAAACAGAAAGGGAAACGTTTGGAAGACAAAATAGTTAATATTCAGAACAAGGTCTTATAGGAAGTCAGAAAAAAAAAATGGAATGGGCAAATTAACCTTGGCAAGGGAAGAGACTCGTCATAAAAAAAGAATTTTGAGGTAGAGTGGGCAAGTTTATTTAGTAGATTTAGGACTGCTGACCTTCATTTTTCTGTGAAGCAGGAAGCAAAGACATCTGGTGTGCATGTGGGAGGTGCCCAGGGAAACTTGGAAGCATTGCAGAGGTGAATAGGAACAGAATGGGAGCTGCCAAGTGCATGCAGGGCTGTGAGTACTGGGGGCACAGTGGAGGTCTGATAGGATTATTCCGAGTTTGGTGGACCACAGGATTTCTCTGGGTCTAAGGCTCTTTGAAAGCCCTTTGTAAAACCGATCCATATCATCGCTGCTTGGCTGCTCTCTGCCTCAGTGAACCAGTCTGACTAATTGATGAGTGGGCATTATTCTGCTATAATGGAGTTAGCCAAGGGACAATGTATGTGTGAAGTCTCATTTTACCAATGGCAAGCTTCCCAGTTGAGCGTATCAGAATCACTATTCAAAGCCCATGCACCCACTTTAAATTGAAAATAGCATTGTTAATGCACTTCTGGGACACACTGAACTTGACAAATAAATAACCCAACGAGATACTGGCATGGAGGAAGCTCGCAGGAGCTGGATTCCTGCCACTCTGCAGTATACCTCTGTTGGCGTCCACTTCCCTCCAGTCCTTAGGTCTCCCTTTCCTCCCTCCCATGACTTTAATGGTTTCCTTTTCTGGCTGCTGTCTCTCAAGCTAGCTGGTACGTGACCACCTCCAAGAGCCAGGCGTAGTGTCCGCTCTCCTGGGGCAGACTTTCCTATTCTCTTCAGTTGGGAAATAATTTCTCCTCTGGACTTGCAGGCAGCTCTGCTTCCACCTCTGAAACAGTTACAGAGAGGTCTCTTGTATTTCCATCATCTACTTCTACCTCTCTTGTTGGAATAAGGATTTAAGAAAAAGGACAGGGGGCGCCTGGGTGGCTCAGTGGGTTAAAGCCTCTGCCATCAGCTCAGGTCATGATCCCAGAGTCCTGGGATCGAGCCCCACATCAGGTTCTCTGCTCTAGTAGGGAGCCTGCTTCCTCCTCTCTCTCTGCCTGCCTCTCTGTCTACTTGTGATCTCTATCTGTCAAATAAATAAATAAAATATTTTTTAAAAAATGGACAGGATTGTGAGTCATGGAAATCACTGATGTTGAATTTCCAGAAAGTGCTTTCCGACCTTCCATCTGGGTCCTGTTCTACCACGGTGAAGAGCACAGGACCTCACACACTGCATATGCCTGGTTTATTTTGGAGGGAAGTATATTCCATAGTAACAATAATACAATGCTTTCCTATTTCCTTCTGGTGCTGTCTTTACATTCACATGGGTTTATTCGTTTTTCTCTATGAGAGGTTTGTACTCTGGTTTTCAAAGTTTTATCTAGGGGCGCCTAGGGTGGGGGCTCAGTTGGTTAAACGTCTGCCTTCAGCTCAGGTCATGATCTCGGGGTGCTGGGATGGAACACTCGTAGGGATCCCTGATCAGCTGAGAGCCTGCTTCTCCTCCTCCCTCCCGCCCCCTTTTTGTGCTTCTCCCTCTCTCTCTGTCTGTCACAACGCCAAAGGCAAGGGAAGCAAGGGCAAAAATGAACTATTGGGATTTCATCAAGATCAAAAGCTTTTGCACAGCAAAGGAAACAGTTAACAAAATCAAAAGACAACTGACAGAATGGGAGAAGATATTTGCAAATGACATTTCAGATAAAGGACTAGTGTCCAGAATCTATAAAGAACTTAGCAAACTCAACACCCAAAGAACAAATAATCCAATCAAGAAATGGGCAGAGGACATGAACAGACATTTCTGCAAAGAAGACATCCAGATGGCCAACAGACACATGAAAAAGTGCTCCTTATCACTCGGCATCAGGGAAATACAAATCAAAACCGCAATGAGATATCACCTCACACCAGTCAGAATGGCTAAAATCAACAAGTCAGGAAATGACAGATGCTGGCGAGGATGCGGAGAAAGGGGAACCCTCCTACACTGTTGGTGGGAATGCAAGCTGGTGCAGCCACTCTGGAAAACAGCATGGAGGTTCCTCAAAATGTTGAAAATAGAACTGCCCTATGACCCAGCAATTGCACTATTGGGTATTTACCCTAAAGATACAAACGTAGTGATCCAAAGGGGCACGTGCACCCGAATGTTTATAGCAGCAATGTCCACAATAGCCAAACTATGGAAAGAACCTAGATGTCCATCAACAGATGAATGGATCAAGAGGATGTGGTATATATACACAATGGAATACTATGCAGCCATCAAAAGAAATGAAATCTTGCCATTTGCGACCACATGGATGGAACTAGAGTGTATCATGCTTAGCAAAATAAGTCAAGCAGAGAAAGACAACTATCATATGATCTCCCTGATATGAGGAAGTGGTGATGCAACATGGGGGCTTAAGTGGGTAGGAGAAGAATAAATGAAACAAGATGGGATTGGGAGGGAGACAAACCATAAGTGACTCTTAATCTCACAAAACAAACTGAGGGTTGCCGGGGGGAGGGGGTTTGGGAGAAGGGGGTGGGATTATGGACATTGGGGAGGGTATGTGCTTTTTGAGGGCTGTGAAGTGTGTAAACCTGGTGATTCACAGACCTGTACCCCTGGGGATAAAAATATATGTTTATAAAAAATAAAAACTTTAAATTAAAAAAAAATAAAAATAAATAAAAATAAAGTTTTATTTAATCAATTTTATTGAAGTATGGGTAATATCCTGCATGTTTATATACTGTATTCATTTAAAGTGTATGATTGGAAGACCTCTATCAGAAATATACATCCATGTAAATGTAGCCACAATCAAGATACAGAATCTTCCTGTCATCTCTAAAGATGTTCTTTTTTCCTTGGAATTGCAGAACTCCAGCCTTCCCAAGCCTAAGGCAACCGCTGATCTGCTATTTGTTAAAATAGGTCTATTTGAATTTTCTACAATTTTATACAAATGGAATTATACTGCATGTAGTCTTTTCTGCCTGCCTTCCTTCCTTTACCCACATAATGATTTTGAATTGGTCTCTATTATTGTGCATAACAGTTGTCCATTCCTATTTGTGTTTAGGTAATATTCTACTCTACAGGTACATCCCAGCTTATCCATTCACCTGTTTGTAAACATTTAGTGTATTTCCAGTTTTTGGCTATGACTGTATTGCTTTGAACATTGGCCTGCAAGTATTTATATGGATTGATATGTTTTTGTATCCATTGGACAAATATCCAAGAGAAACATGACTGGATTGTAGAGAACATATCTATTTAAATTTTCCAAACACTTGTCAACAATTCACCAAAAGAGTTATGCCATTCTACATTCTTACCAGTAATATATGAGTACTTCATGTATTACTTGGTATTTTGGGTCTTTTAAAGTTTTAGCCATTCTAGTAGATATTTTGAGAAATCTCATTGTCGTGTTAATTTGCATTGTCCTGATTCCAAATGGTATTTTTTGTACTCAATGGACATTTCTATATTTTACTTTCTTCGATTTTAGTATTGGTTGTTTTTAACCTTCTATTACTAAGTTATAAGAATTATTTGTATGTTCTGGATGCACATATTTTTTGTCCAATATATGCACTACACACAATTTCTCTCATTCCATTGCCTGACTTTTCCCTTTTTCAATGGTGTCATTCAAAGAGCAGAAATTATTAATTTTGATAAAATCAAATGTATTCTTTTTAATTCATGCTTTTTGTGCCCTATCTAGGAAATCATTTTATTCTCCAAGTTAGTAAGGATTTCTCATTTCTCTTCTATTTAAAGTTTTGTAAATTTAGCTTTTACATTTAGATGTATGGTATATTTTGAGTTAATATCTGTGTGCTGTGTGAGATAAGGGTCAGTATTCTCTTTTTCTTTTTTCTTATTTGGCTATCCAGTTGTTTCAACACTATTAATTAAAAGGTCTTTCCTTTTCCCCATTGAATAGCCTTGTCACCTTTGTCAAGAATTAATTGACCATATATGAGTGTATCTGTTTCTGGAATCTCAATTCTATTTCATTAATCTATACATCTATTTTCATGTGCAAATCACACTGTCTTAATTGCAGTAACCTTATAGAAATTATTGAAATCAGGTAGTTTGTAAGTCCTTCAAATTTATTTTAATGACTTAGCTATTCTGGATCTTTTGCATTACCATATAAATTTTAGAACCAGCTCATCAATTTCTATAAACTGCATAGTGGTAGCTTAAATGTGACAGCCTTGACTCTATAGATGAATTTGGGGACAATAGACATCTTATAATAATGAATCTATCAATCCATAAACATGGTTTATTACTCCATTAATTTATGTCTTCTTTAATTTCTCTCAGTCATGTTCTATAGTTTTCAGTGCTAATACCTTGTACATCATTTCTTATTCATTCTGAGTCTTTTAAGATTGTTCACAGAATCATAAATGTAATTGTTTTCAAGTTTTATTTTCTTAAATGTTAGTTGTTAGTATATGAAACACACTAGATTTTTTTATTATGTACTTCTTATTTTGCATCCTTTCTCAATTTCTTTTGCTGGTTCTAAAGTTGAAGTAAGACTATGTAAACAATCTTGTCCTCCACAAATAGAGATGGTTTTCTCTTTTCCTCACCTTTCCAACTTTCATTTCTTTCTCTTGTTTTCTTGAACTAACTCTGACTTCATGAAGTATCAAACAAGTGATGAGAGTACACATCTTTGTCTGTTTCCCAAACTGAGGGAGGAACATTTCAATAAGTCACCCCTGAGCATGATGTTAGTTGTAGGTTTTTCTTAAATGTTCTTTATCAGTGGTCATCTATTACAATTTTGATGAGCTGTTGTTTTTTTTTAAGTCATGATTTGATATGGAATTAATAAATGGGTTTCTACATCAATTAAAATGTTAATGTTACTGGTCTCCATTTTTTTTTTTAACTTAGTGGATTCATTGATTGTTTTAAAGTTAAATCCTAACAAGTTACTCCAGAAGTTAGTATCTACAAACAATGAACATTTATTATACTACCATTTTTTTGTGGTCAGGAACCAAGCACTGCTTCGGTAAGTGTCTTTGCCTAAAGAGCTCTCATAAGATTGAATCATTCAGTTGAACCATTGTTTGGGGTTGTGGTCTCATCTGCAGATACAATTGCAAGATTTTCTTCCAGGGTCCCTTACACAGCCTCATTTCCTCATGGGCTATTGTGCTGAAAGTCTGTTTGTCAATGACTATTGTTTGCCAGAGGAATGCCATGATACAACAGCTAGCTTCTCCAAGAATGATTAGTCTGAGAGAAAGAGAGAACAGCAAGACAAAAACTGTAGACTTTTTAGTAACCTAAAATCAGAAGTTAGAAGTGAGTCTCACACTCAACAAGAGAGTATAAAAACCTGAATTTCGAAAGCAGGGACCATTTGGAACCACCTCAAAGCCTGCCTACAACACTTGGATTCCTAGATTAAAACATATTTAGTCATGATAAATTATATAGTTTACACATTGTTGTTTTGATTCATGAATTTGATAAGGAATTTTACATCCCTGTTTGTGAGGGATATTAGTCTCTAATTTTCTTATTTTGAAAAAAGTCTTTGTCATATTTTGGTGTACAACTTATGTCCACCTCACAAAATGAATTGGGAATTACGTGTATCCTCTTTGTTTTCTGAAAGTCTGTGTAAGAGTACTGTTTCTTGCATCCTAAATATTGTATAGAACATTTCAGAAAACCAGAAGTTACAGAAAACCTAGAGTTTTCTTGGTGGGTAGGTTATTAATTTAAAAAAAATTAGATACAATACTATTGGTATTTTCTGTTTTATCTTTTGCCAGTTTTAGTAATTTACTTTGAAATAATTCAGTTCAATTCATTTTACCTAAATTGTCAATTTATTGTCATAAAATAAATATCTTTCTAATATCTGCAGGATATGTGGTAATGTTGCCTCTTCATTTCTGAAAGTGACAATTGGTTAAGTTTTGTCTTCAAGTTTTATCAGCTTGGTCTATCTCTACAAATAACTAGCTTTTTGTACCTTTGTTAATTTCTGTTGGGGCCCATATACTTTACTGATTTATTTTATTGTTTGGTCTATTGTCTTTTCTTTCCTCTACTTATTTTGGATTAATTCTCTCCTTTGGTCACCAGCTTAAGTGAAAATATAGTTCGTTGGTTCTAGATTTTTCTTCTTTCTTAATGCACTCATCAAAATCTATAAATCCTCCCCCTCAGACTGCTTTAGGTTCATCTCATTAACTTTGAAATGCGTGTTTTCATTTCCATTCATTTCATATTTTCCAATTTCTCTTGTGATATCTACTTCAATGGATATATTATTTAAGAAATGCTGTTTACTTTCAGATATTCAAGCTTTTCTAAATATCTTATTTTCATCAATTTCTATTTTTTTTAATTAATTTTTTATTTTTTATAAACATATATTTTTATCCCCAGGGGTACAGGTCTGTGAATCACCAGGTTTACACACTTCACAGCACTCACCAAAGCACATACCCTCCCCAATGTCCATAATCCCACCCCCTTCTCCCAAACCCCCTCCCCCCAGCAACCCTCAGTTTGTTTTGTGAGATTAAGAGTCACTTATGGTTTGTCTCCCTCCCAATCCCATCTTGTTTCATTTATTCTTCTCCTACCCACTTCAATTTCTATTTTTTCATTCTCCTAGTCAGAGAACATATTCAATGTAATTTCTTTTTTTTTTAATTTATTGAGTCCTGTTTTGTGACCTAGTTTATGGTTTATATTTTTGAATGTGTGAGTACTTGAAAAAATGCATACTTTGTTGTTTTTATATGTAGTGTCCTATAGCTATCATTTAGGTCAATGTTGTAAATAGTGTCCAGATTCTCTGTCTCTGCTATTATTTTATCTTTGTAAGTCTCACTGACCTGGTAGTTATCTGCTGCTGTAATTGGAAAAATCTGTCCATTTTTGCCTTATGTATAGATTTATGACTGTTATATCTTCTTCATGAATTGACCCTTTAATGAAATATCCTTTTTATCTCTGGAAATGTGCTTTGTCTCTAAGTGTATGTTATCTGACATTAATATATCCATTCTACCCTTTTTCTACTTATTGTTTACACAATACAGCTTTTTCCATTCATTGAATTCCAAATTATCTATTCCTTTATATTTTAAAGTGTATCTTTTATAAATAGTAGACTGTTCGTTGGACCTTCCTTTTTATACCCATTCTAAAAAACCTGCCTTTTAATTCAAGTGCATAATCCATTAACATCCAATGTAATTATGATGTATTGTGTTATATCTTTTATTTATTTCCTGCTATCTACTTTGTCATTTGTTCCTCTTTTTTCCTCTTCTTTTGGATTAGATTTTTTTTAATTCATCTTTATTCACTGGCCCTTATTGATATTGTCTGAGTCGGTGATCCTTTTCTTTTAAGGACTTTGGCCTCCTATAGTTTCTGATAAAACGTCTGCCATTTTTGGAATTACTTTTGCCTTTTAAACGTTATGTCATTTTTCTCTGGAAACTTTCAAGATTTTCTCAAAAATTTTTCAAAAAAAAATTAAAGAAAAGATTATTCTCTTTATCTTTAATTTTCACTAGGTGGATCAAAATGTGAGGTCTTCTAAGCTTCTTCAATGTAGATTTAGTATTATCTATAGAAACTATAGAACCTAAAAGAACTAATAGAATTGAGAATGGAGTACAATAAAACATGCAGCTAAGATTTAATGAAGGGTACAACCTCTATACATGTCCTTTTCCCACAGCTGCAATCATTTTATCTCTTTGGCTTTTCATGTTCCTACCTGACATGCCCCACAATATGTATGTGTGTTTTTATATATACACTCACACACATACACACTGACCCTAACTGCAAGGACACACATCTGTCCCCACTGGTCAGGTACAATCCAGTTTTTATCCAAGAGAGTTTTTGGACTTCTAAACCAGCACCTCTGGTCTCAGTAACCAGCAGTCCTTTCTTCCTAGTCCTTATCACTAACTCTGTGCCAGCTTCAACACATTTAGTTCCATCAATGACAAATGCTACTTAAATCATAGGCAGCATTTCATGCAAATTGGAATAACTTCTAAGACCATGAACTTTATTAAATATCTATGTAAGAAGTTTGGATAAAACACTTTTAAGACTAAATCTTGTGTTCATGGAAAGGCAGTCAGTAGCTATAAGGTACTGAGAATTCATCAAAAGAAGGTAGTGACACTTCAAAATCAATACACATAATGGGGTCCTTCTTCCAACTGAAATTAAATGCAGGAATGGTTTGTATGTTTACAGGGATTATACAGTCTTGGCTTTTTGAGGTGACAGCAGATGGTCCGATAAGAAGTGGCAGAACTAAGTGCAACAACCAGCATCTCATCTCAAGCTCTCTTAACCATGAAATCTATGAATTTATGCTTAACTGAGCAATGAGGGGGGAAAAAAAATCATGTACAGTCTTAGGGCAAGTCAGGGTGACTGAGTACCCTGTACTTCTCAAGAGTGATTAAATCTTAAATATTTTATCTATCTCACATTTTTAAAAAGAGTATGAATTTCTACTTTTCTTAAAATGTCACTCATCAAAAAATGTCACTTACACATGCTTGTACTGTTTCATTTAGTTTTAGATACTTTGTGACTTGGCTTAGATCCTTTTTATTTCTTATTTCCAAGCTTCAGATCCTTAGCCAAGTAAGCATCAGTGCTGACTCTATTTTCCAAATTTTATCATTCTTTAAATATCATTTGGGATTATTTCCAGTACTTCGTTGATTTTCATGTTTTCTCCTTTGTTTTCCACTCAGAATAGTGGTTGTGTATGTCCACATAGTTTTTAGTTTCAAATGTATTTTGAAGGATTGAAACATAGAATCTGACATCAGATAATGTTATATCTAGAGGAAGAAAGAAAAATAAAAGAACATGTACACAACAGACTCTTCAAAAAGGTGAAAAACATTTTTGAAAAACGATTCAATTATCACCTACCAGGTTAGTAAATATCAATTCTTAATGGTTCTGGAAAAATAATTTTTAACTCATGTTTATCTTTCTAAATAAATTCAATTTTTAAAAAAAAAAAACAATAGGTGGTCTGTCCTCAAAAGAAATTAGTTCCTCCCTCCTTGAAATCATTTAATTTAGGCAAACTCTTTGGAAGAAAGAAAAATTTGTTCGATCCTTTTTGTATTTAATGATTTAATTGCTGTATTATTTTCTTTGTATAATTTATTTTATTATTTATTTTTTTTTTAAGATTTTATTTATTTATCAGAGAGAGAGAGAGAGAGAGCGAGTACAGGCGGACAGAGAGGCAGGCAGAGGCAGAGGGAGAAGCAGGCTCCCTGCTGAGCTAGGAGCCCGATGTGGGACTCGATCCCAGGGCGCTGGGATCATGACCTGAGCCGAAGGCAGCTGCTTAACCAACTGAGCCACCCAGGCGTCCCTTCTTTGTATAATTTAAACAAATTTATTGGTTTTTTTTCTGTTTTAGTGTCAGACCAAATATTGGGATGACATTCTGCTATGCTTAGACATGACACATTGGGTTTTATGGGAGAATATAGAGACTAAAGCTTTTAAATCAGGATTGTTTTAAATCAGGATGTTAATGATGATTAATTTTTCAGGTATTGATTTTAGTAGATAGAGGGAGTCAAAGCTAAAGCCAATGGACTGATAGATTAAAGAGCTATTTATCACTAGATACAGTGACCTCCAAAAGTGTCCCTTTTCATTATGTGAAATAATTACACATACAGAAGTAGTAGAAATAAAAAGGAAATCACTTGAATAAATGCATTTCCTTCTATAAAACATATTTAAAATAAATTAAGATGCTTTTAGCCCTTAAATATGCCCAATAGCCAAAGCAATCTAACTTCAAAATTGTCTAGGATGATTTTACATTACTTACATTTAAGTTACTGGGACTGGCAGTGACTTTAAGGAAGAAGTCAAGAGCATGCTTAATTGTATCTTGATTCCAGTCAACAACAAGCAGCAGTGTTTTCTAGAAGTCTTCAACTACCATCTCCTTGATCTGAATGTTATTCTCTTCAGAAACTCATTAGCAGCTGAATAACTGAAAACTCACTAATAAATCCTTTTAACTAAAGTAGCTTTCCAGATCCAAGAAGTATTCTGAAACTAACTCTTATATTTACAGTTTTACAACAGATAGTTGTGTTCATAACATACATTTCAATAATTAGAGAATGTTGGCTATCCATTCATTTAATGAGGAATTGCATTTAGATGGATAGAGAGATAGTAATAGAGTGAAAAAAGAGATTATGAATTACAGTGAAAACTTGATTACTACCTTTTGATCTACTTTATTCTCTTCCTTCCCACTGCCAATATTACATGACAGGCTCTCAAACACCACTTCTGAAATAAAGCCAGGTCTCCTGATGACCTGAACTCATTGCTTCTTTTCTGGTCCCTCCCGTACTGGAGGGAGATTAGTGTTTATAAAACAAAGTTAAAAATAATAATAACAATGATGCCTGTCCATTTCCTATGGGAAAAATTTCACAAAATCATTATTTTGATATTTATAGCCTTGGTTCCATTTCTTTCCTGCATTATTTCCCATTCCTACCTCCCATCTCTATGATTCACCCAAAGTAATAGACTCTGTGTTTCCCAAACACATTTCTGTGTCTTTGTTCAAAGGAATTCCCTGTTGATTTGCAATGCTTGTCTCCTGATCCTTGTAGGCCAAGTGCCTAATTCAGCCAGAAAACAAAACAAAACAGAACAAAATCTTTCTCCTCTGAAATCCCTTAGAACTTTACCTGAACATCTTTTTTATTCAACACTTATCACTTTCTACCTCTTGTTATGTTAATTTAGATGTTCAAGACCCAGGCATAGTACTTTGCATTTCCTACACTTCCTATGGGGCTTTGTGCATGATAAACTCTCAACAACTAATTGATGAATGAATAAATAAACCTGTTGCCTAATATGAAGACTTTCCCCCTAACTGTCCTAGTTGGTGGTGGACATTGTTAGTGAGAGCTTGAAGGACAGTGAAGAAATATGTACTGAAAATTGGGGGGAAAAAAATCCTGTTATATAGTAAAGTTTGGCAATATAGTTGTTTGTGGCAGTGAAGTAAACAGAAAATATAACTAGGGACCCTTGCAAAATAGACTAAGGAGATTTTCAAGTAGACTGGAGAAATGGCCACATTCCTTCTTTTAGCTGCATATGATAAAACATGGATAAGAAGTGAGCAAAAGTAAAGTGAATTTTCCATTTTTAAGCAGAATGTAGAGGAAATATAAGGGACAAAAGGCTTCCTGAATTTAAAAATAAAACTCTTGGGGCACTGGGGTAGTTCTGTCAGTTAAGTATCTGACTCTTGATTTGGGCTCAGGTCATGATCTCAGGGTCCTGAGATGAAGTGCTGAGTCAGGCTCCATGCTCAGTAGGGAGTCTGCTTGAGATTTATCTTTCTCCATCTCCCTCTGCCCACCCCACCCCCCAAATAAATAAATAAATAAATATGTTAAAAATTAAAAAATAATAAGATAAAACTTTTTCTCTTTCATGGTTTCTTCTACTGGTTTCTTCTCTGGGCTCAGGGAAAATATTCAATCTGGGGTTTACTGGTAAGGCATGGTCACAGGACAAAGCTCTCAATGATATGACTTTAAAATTCTTTATTGAGACTTCAGTAAGATATATGTGCTTTCCTAGTGGAAATCGTAAGATTATTAAGGATGTGCCTCTTAGAGCCTCTCTACTAGAGGAAAAGACCTCTCTGAATCTTAATGGCCTGCTTTGTAGACCCTTCCAACTAGACAAAATGCTTCTAAGCATCTTAACTAAGCACTCTGACACTTAGCCCAAGACAGAGACAAGGTTGGAGAGGAAAATCGATGTGACTTTCGTCTAGTGGAGAGATTATAATTTGATACACAGGAAAGTGACAAGGTTTTAAAAGAAATTTTATCAGCTTGATTTATAAATGACAGACTCAGTTTTAAATGAAGAGATTTTTGGCCTCCAAATCTTCTATATAGGAATCAGGCTGGAGAAAACTACTCAGTTGTAAAGATAGGCCATTTCTTAAAGAAAAGAAGTGACTCAAAGAATGAACCAAAGAGTCCAGCAGTTAAATCCTAGAAGCCATAGGGAACCATTCCCAGAAACTTGGATTGAGCCCTGGGAAAGGATATGGATATATATAGATTTCTGGCTAACTTTCAGAACTCATAGATAAGTGAATGTATTTATCTATGAGGTACTTGGTACCTCCTATCTCCACTTTTTTTTTAATTAATTAATTAATCTATTTTTTAGTATGAGTGTTTACTGTAATTGTCCTAATTGTCCTTAAGTTCTTGTACAACTTGTTTTTCTCTGTAATTCAGGAATTCAGGCTGAGAAGAACCAATAGTAGAGGAAATGGTCCCAAAGAGCCTCATTCTTACTGGACATCATTTAGTGCATAAGAACTTGATCCTCAAGGTTAAGGTAGTTATCATAATGGTTATATCTTGAATGTGTAAGGACTTTAAGTAGTTTGTAGCCTTATAAAGGACTGGGGTATTTCAAATATATACACATTTTGCTACTTCTCTAATTAAGAAATGTAATCTCCGTCCTCTCCCCCTGGAATCTAGGCCATCTTTAGTAACTTGGTTGTCAGAGAGCATGACCAACGACTCATGGAATCATAGGAATTCTGAGAAAATGAAAAGCTCTAAAACTGACCAAGTTACAGACCAATGGGATGAGTTGGTCATTTTACCAAAATAATGTGGTAGAAATAATATTATGGGATTTTCAAGGCTAGGTCTTAAGAAAGCTTGCAGCTTCCATCTTGGTCTCTGGAAATCTTCCTCAAGAAGAATCTAGCTGCTGTTAAGGGAATCTAACTCCTGTAACACCAGCATGTTGTGGGAAACTCGGGCCACATGGATAGCCTGGAGACTGCATGGAGGGGAAGAAGCCAAGCAACTCCAAGATGGCAGGCATACTATCGAATGAGCTTTGTTAAAAATAGATATTCCTGTTGTAGTCCTCCCAGTTGATATCAAACTGCCCAGCTGAGCTCCTTCACAAATTCTTGATTCATAAGATCCTGAGCAAGTTATAATTACTGTTTTAAGTCTCTAAGCTGTGTGGTAGCTTGTTACATAATAATAGACAAACAAAAAAATCTCATTCATAAAAGCTGAACAGTTCATAGCTTTCTCCAGAGTACATACTATAGTTGTGAAGGAATACAGTTTCAAAGTCTATAACTTTATGTTTGATGACCCAACTTTTAGTACAGACTTTAGGATTTAGATGAGGTTATTGAATATATATATGATATCAATTTACTTTTTAGATGTTTCTTTTGATTCAAAAGTCAAATGTTCAAAAAAGCATCAACTGTTTATGATTACATTACATTTGAGGTTTCAAGGGTTTTTTTAGATGGCTCAAACTGTTTGCAAAGATTGCTATTTTATGATTTGTTATTTTTTTAGAGATCCTCTAAATAACAACGGCAAACTTAAACACTTGATTAAAGCCTCATTATATGTTACAAATCCCTTATAAGATCATCAGTCCACTGAATTTTATATAAATCTATGATATACCATATGATCATGATCATTTTATTTTGCCTATATCTTAAAATGTTTTGGGCACCATATCATTTCATCTGCATTCATCATTACTCATCAATTATGCCATAAACATTAAATAAAAAGAAAATGGAAGAATATTGGCATTTCCCAGAAAGATGATGCAACACTAAATCATCATTTTTTTTTCTTCTTTTTTTTTTTTTTTTTTTAATGGTGTGAGTTGAACTCTTGTAACATCTTTCAAGAAGTTATAAAAGAAGTCTGGAGACACTATAAATGTAGAGTCCATTATAGTTCATTCTTAACTTTTATTGAACACAACTTAAAATTTAGAATTTTTCATTCTCTTCATGTGTCAAAAAATTATGAAATAAGGATATTTCCCAATTAGACAAATCAGAAGATGGAAGTAAAGAGGCAGAGTACAACACTCTGGACTTGCGATGATGATGCAATTGGGCTAAAAATGAAATCTTAGACTCTGAATCTTCAGATGACAATATCCTAGATAGAGTTCCTTAAATTCAAGAATAGATAAGAAAACTACATATTTCTAAAGTCAAAAATGAGTGAATTTCAATGTTCTCATAAAGTGAGCTATTCAATAAGAAAGAGTTCATCATGGAATATTTTGCACAAGAACTTGGGTCATCTTGTTTTCCTCAAAGGATATATGACAGTATATATTGTGATACTCTTGTTGAACCAAAATTTACATGATGCAAGGGAATTAACTAAACTTACATTATTTTCAAATACCTAATAATTGTTTTCTATTCTTTATTCTTCTGTCAATTATTGCAAATGAGATGACTTAATATTATTTTTTTAAAATTCAGTTAGATTTAAGTAACAAGTGATGATCTCAGTACTCCTGGTATACTATAAAAGAATGTAAAGAAAATTAAAGATTGAAGAAATCTTAAAATCAGTTTTCTCTGGTAGGTTTTCCAACTAAGATATATCTGTTACACCATCCTTCAGGGGAACTTGGATACCTACAGTGAGAGAATACATGCTACTTTTTAAAATGGCCCATTACCCATGTTGGAAAGGTCAAAAGTCAAGCTCTTTTACATTACCAAGTGATGTTGTATATAAATATTCTTGTAGATGCCAATAAGGAAAATCTGCATTTCCCTTGACCTCATGACTATTTTTATTTAAGTTTTTATTTTAATTCTGGTATAGGTAACATACATGTTATATTACTTTCAGGTGTACAGTCTGGTGATTCAATAATTCTATATATCATTACTCAGTGCTCATCATGATAGGTATACTCTTAATTTCCTTCACCTGTTTCACGCATCCCCCCAATTACCCTTTGATACGTCATGATTATTGTTCAATGAGATATTGCCCCCAAATTAGTATAAATAATGAAGCAAATTCTCCAGATGTATCTTGATCATTTAAGAATAAATTGGCTACAATGTCTGAGTATTGAAATTGTACTTTATTAATAACACTAAGATTACTACAGCATTTGTATAGACTCATCACACTGTTGGCTTATTGAAGTTTTAATCAGCTTAAAAACAGGTGTATTTTACACATGAATGCTTCCAAGGCTGACTTATCCCTTCTTATTCATATATAATATTTTAATATAAAACAAGGAACTTAGAATAACTGTATTAAATTCAAAGGCATTGGTTTGCATGTTTCCATCCACTAATATCATCTTATAATTTCTTTGTGAGGGATAGAAATACAGTTTTCATGTCTGAATCCTGCCATTTACTTCCATTCCTGTCAGGATTTCTTACAAAACTGGATAAATAACAAAACAAAACAATAAAATGATTAACCATCAAGTAATCAGTCATTAATCACCCAAATGAAAAAAATGAAATAGAGCTATTTTGGAGAATTTAACCTGGACCAGTCTTTTAAGTACAGAAACTTGAAGTTAGATCTTCATACATGAATAATTGAGCTAAGAGAATGATCACAGGGCCTATTCTACAAAGCCTAAACTAAGATATATTTTCTTTATCTGAGAGGCCTGTGGAGGCCAAAGAGGGAGTAAAAAATAGACTTCCACATGAACAATAGAGATTAAAGATGTTTGGATGTTTGGAGTGGATGTTTTCCACTCCAATTTTCCTTAAATCTTTAAATAATCTTCTTAAAAAATATATTTATTTATTTGAAAGAGAGAGAGAGAGACCATGAGCAGGGCGGAGGAGCCGAGGGAGAGGGAGAAGCTGGTTCCCCACTGAGCAGGGAGTCAGAGGTAAGGACACCATCCTTAGGACCCTGAGATCATGACCTGAGCAACCCAGTCACCCTAAATCTTTAAATGATCTTAAAAATAAAGCATATTAGCTTAAAATAATAATAATAATTTTATAAGGTCCACTAACAAAGATCACCATTAGGAAATGTGTATGCAGACCAAAGACAGAGCAAGTATTCACATTACATCTTTTTGGCAAAATTTTATTTTTAGATCATTGAAAGCATCCCTCACATCTTAAAGATAATCAAGCCAATAAAAATGAGCAAAATATCAGATGCAAGATGGAAGATATATCCAAAGAACATGGTCAACAGCAAAAAACAAAAAACAAAAAACCTCTCCACAATTAGTTATCAGAGAACTGCAAATGTAAAAGCACATTTAGATGCCATTGGCATAGCTGAAATAAGACAGACAACATTAAGCACTGGCAAAGATTCAGGGCAACTGGACGTTTGTGGAAGCATGAAAGGTATGACAAGGTCAGAGGACTATTTGGAAGATTCATGTCTATTTATATAATAACTTAGTGTTTAGAAGTATAAAAGGAAATTAAACAAACAAAACCTTCTGAAATATACATCATAAATGAATCTCATAAAACATCGTTTAGCAAAAGAAGTCAGACATGCACAGCAATTGCCTATTGTATGATTCCATTTGTATGGTATCCAAGAAGATGTGAATTTTCTTTCTGATTATGAAAGTCAGAAATGTTTCCGTTAGATGCATAGGGAAAATGGCAGAGATTGAAAGATAGGAATCTTAAGGGAAGTTTCTGGGTAATGCACATGTTATATTTCTTATTTGGATGGTAAGATTATTCACTTATTCGAGTCACCAAATTTACTAGTTTTAACAAGACACTACACGGGAAAAAAAATCTGTGCATTTTATGTGATGTATACCTCATTACAAATAAATTTTTTAAAAATGTGTGCTGAAATAATCTTTCAACTCCAAAAATTTTTCAAAATTGCATTTCTGTGAAAAGCATATTGCATTGGGCTGTTTAAATGATTTAGGGGCTTATGTCCAAACAAAGCATGTATTATCCCCATAGATGATATTACTCAGCTTTATATGATTAAGCTGTGTATCGTATTATTTTCCCATAGAATGTTGATACATAGCAATGGTGCTTGAGTTAGGAAGCACTGACTTGTCTGCTGCCTGATTATTCCATGATCCCATCAAACCTAGCGATGAGTCCTTGTAACTGCATACGTTTGTAACTTAGACATGAAGTAGAATTAACACAAGCTGAACAATTCTGGAAAATACTCTCTGCTAGCATTATGACTTTAAAATATGAACAATCAAGAACTGCTCGAGCAGATTAGTGATTGATAATGTTGAGACAATTCTTTATGTTTTCTTTACATTGCTTTATAAGAGACACATGGGATAAGATTGAACAGAGGAATGAGATGCTGCTTTGTTAACTTTCCATAACATGCAAAGTCATTCCCTCCAGTTCTATGTATATTCTATTTGAGAAAAATCTTTCAAATTACTATTGTAGGAAAAGCTCCAAGTTCTCATTTATTGCTTTTTCATATGTTCTTTCAAGAAATCCAGCC
The DNA here is from genome assembly GCF_022355385.1 of Mustela nigripes. Taxonomy (NCBI): domain Eukaryota; kingdom Metazoa; phylum Chordata; class Mammalia; order Carnivora; family Mustelidae; genus Mustela; species Mustela nigripes. Next base: position 84,015,909 of record NC_081563.1, on the reverse strand, counting down.
TTTTGATAAACATTATTCTTTTCTTACTTTTAATATGTATTCTTTAAAGCTTAGACACACTGAAAATCAGAGGTTGCCTTCCAAAATGCTTAATGGATTTTTAATATATCTTGGTCAATGGCTTACATTTTAAATTCATATTTGTTTTCCTAAGGACCTGATTTAATATTTAATTTGTATGTGTGCGTTGAAGTTAAAAATACCCCTCCTTTTAACATTCCTATATTCATATTTACTTTCAGTGTCTGCAAATGCTCATTCTTTATTCAACTCTCACCTGGAATTGTGGTCCAGTTGTCCTTAGAATACTCACTTAAAACATTCTTATCTTTCTGAAACAGTGTCTGATCACATTCCATAAGTCTCTTTTATCTCTTGACCCTGATTAGCCCCTCACAAATAATGGAGGAGGCCAAATCCTACCTTAGAAATCAGTGTAAAATGCACAAATTAGGTTAGTGGCATTCTTCAACAAACTTAGGGAAACAAGCAGATTAGGGAAACAATGTGAAGATGAGTGCGATGACCAATACGTGCAATGTGTGTATCAGTGTAATTGCAATTTTAATGAAAGAGTTACCATAAACGTTTTTAATGGTTAATGATTGCTCTTTATTTTCTAGAATTGTCAGATTAGTTTATTGCACAGAGAGGCCATCTAGATTTTTGAACAGATTGTGACTGTGAAGTATTCTTACTATTAGTTTTAGGAAAATCAGTTTCCCTTGCATTTGTATGTGAAAATGAAAGGAGAGGAACAAAAAAAGAAAAAGGGAGTCGAAGTCTCTTGAACAACTAATGGAAGTAAAAACTTGTATTCAACTCATTTAACTCCCATAATAGCCCAATAAAAATGTTATGGTTGTCTACATTTTATTTGTGCAGAAATTGAAGTTTAGGGATAAACCCAAAATTACACAAGTTGTGGGAGGTGCAAAGCTGATGCCATTCTGATACCAAAAGTTTTGTACTTGTCATGATGAAACTGTCCTTTCAAAACAATTATTTTATTACTTTAGGAGAATAATAAGAGTCACTGTGTTTCTGTTAAACATCTAGGAAAACCTTATTTTTCTGGAGCCCTCAAGTAAATGAATGAAGTTAAGTAACTGGAATTTTTAGATAGTGAGTGATGGGCCATAGGATAATTTCCTATTAATTAGAATGGGAGAATATACCTCCCTTCACAAAATATCAGTGGGGTATACTTAAGTGTTTTTTCATAACTAAGTGCATCAATTTGAAATGATGTTTTACTGCAAAGTAGTTATTCTATCAGTTATTACTGTTAAATGTAAAAATATTTTCACTAAAGATCATGTTTGCACTACAGGGCCCCCTACATTTGGTTTGAAGATCATTGTTTTCTGCCTGTTATCGATGTTGTCCTGTCATGTTAGTCTCTGACTGTCGGTTTCACTGCTTCCTACCAATGTGCTCTACGATATATACCACCCACTCTTTCTTAAATTGATAGTTCTGATGTGATTTAAGATTGGGAATACAGACCTTCTAGTTACGTAATGAGTACATCATGGGAGTAAAAGGCAGAGCACAGGGAATACAGTCAATGATAATGTAATAGCACTATATGGAGAGAAATAGTAGCTACACTTAGAGTGAACACTGAATAATGTATAAATTTGTGAAAGCATTATACTGAAGCGTATACCTGAAACTAATGTATCACTATGTTTCAACCATAGTTAAAAAAAAAGAAAAAGAAATCACCAAAAACAAACAAAAAAGATTGAGAATGAAGCAATCAAGCTTATTCAATTTTTACTTAAAACAAGATTAAGTTTTATAGAGGACATGAAGGGCTCCTCTGTAAGTAAATTTGAACTATAGAAAATTCTGTGGCATCACTTTCAATTCTCAGAGGTAATTTTTCACTTACCACTTCAGTTGAGTCTCAAGAAAATGAAGTTTCTGGAGAGCTAACATAGGGCCAAGGTCAATTGTTAACATATGTAATTTGATTGTCTTTTTAAATCATATGCAATATTCCAAAATGTTTCCTTCAAATACACTGCTTTTCAAAGGAAAATTATAAATATTATTTTATGATCTAAGCTACATACCAATACCAATATAAATTGGTAAATTAAGTACATTTAAACAATCTACAGTTACTTTTTACATTTTGTTTACTTTAACATGTATGTTTAAAATTTTTAACAGTCAAAATATATTTACCAGTTTTATATTAAACTATAACAAAGAATAGTTTTAATAGCAACTTACCCCAAACTTTTGTTATTTTCTTGGGTTTGTTTTCATACCATTCTAGCTTCTTAATATTTAAATTTATCTTCTGACTTGGATAGGAAATAACTCTTAATAATAATGTCTCTTATTTTCCACTGCATCTATACACTTCAAAACAAAAATTTTTGCAAAGCCTTGGGAAACTTTCACAGATATATTGTTATAATATTTTTTTGAAAGACACAAAAATGCATCTGTCCTATTTTTTATTTTCAAAGATATACTTGCTCAACTAAAACTTTTGAACATTGAAAAATGAAAATTTAAGTCCAACTTGCCTGACAACTTTAATGAAGAAAGACAAAATATAACAAGTATTATGGTTATAAAATCAATTATTCTGGTTTTTTTTTAATTTGAGATTAGAGAAATTTTAGCTTTATCATTGCTAAAATTAAAAAAAAATGTATTTCTTACATTTAATAGTGAACATCTATTGTGTTGTAAAAACTTAGATAATGAGTCAACTTACTACAAAATGGTTGTTATTACATTATTTTATAAATATTGACAAAATATTCAATATAATTGTTTTAGAAGCTTTAAATATAAATTATGAACATGATTTTTAAAATACTATTTTAGAATAGACTGTTAAAGTGCACTGTTAAAATTATTTTTAATGGTTAAAAATAGATATAATTCTACATTAGATGTTCACTATTTGATGTAGATGCCTGGCCGCAAGTTATTATTTCATTTAACACTTAACATAACCTACTTTGTTTAAGGTTCTCTGGAAATTCCTGTAAGGAAAAAGATCTTATTCCTGAGCTTAAGGAATTTACAGGTTTTGTAAAGTAAATGAGGGAAGAGAGATATGTGTTCAACAGGATCTACCTTCTCAACAAAATATCCATAGGAACACAAAATTGTTTAAGTCTAAATTAATTATATATTGATAACATTACAACACTTTTATCACAAAAATTTTTATTTTAAATTTTATTAAAACATTTTTTGTATTTATTTATTTATCATGTAAATATCTGTACATAAATTATATAAATATAATAAATAAGATTATATAGTGCCAATACAATACATCCAACACAAGAAAATTATGTTTGCATATACATTTAGCTATTAAGTGAATGTTTTATTCAATAAGCATTTTAAAGTTAGAGGAGAAGAATAACATAATTTGGGAGTTCTAGGAATTCTTTGAAAATCAAGTAGAACTCATCTTGGCTTTGAAAACTTTGTGAAATACAATATTAGAGAACAAATGTTATGAAAGGCATGGGGCAGAAATGTGGAGATTTGGTTGATGGGATTAGGAGACAGTAGTGGATGGTTCTGCAACAGTGGCAGATTCTTGTCAGGCAAAGAAGAGAAATGATCCTCATAAAACCAAAATATGTAGAGTTATCAGCGGGTGCCTGGTTTCATTCTAAGGACTTAGTATATCACAACCAATTTAATTTTCCAAACACTATGGCATATTTGCAACCATAGTTAAAAAAAAAAAAAAAAAGAGATCACCAAAAACAAACAAAAAAGACTGGGAGTGAAGCTCACTAATAAAAAGCTCACAATTCTGTGTTCTCAATTCTGAATATCAGAAAACTTTTCCCAATGGAAATGGGTCAACAGTCCTTAGCTGATATACTGATACCAGTATTCTTAATGTATCTCACTTAACAGGATATGTGTGTATTCATTTTATTTTGTTTATTTTTATTTGGAGGGGATCGTGCAGGGAGGGGCAGAGAGAGAATCCCAGGCAGGCTCCACACCCAGCACAGAGCAGGACATGGATCTCACAACCCTGAGATCATGACCTGATCTGAAATCAAGACTCAACCACGTAACCAACTGAGCTACCCAGGTTCCCTGATAGATACTTGTTTTATTGAGGAATTATGAATGGTTTTTCTTAGAATGCAGTTCTAGATTCATCCAAAAATAGTACATAAGATAGGATATATGCACATTACTCTCAAATACATTTTTAAAATTCTTAATTCCAAAATACATCTGGACCCAAGACTTGCCATAAGGAATCAAAGACCTGTATGATGATCTCTATATTGTAGATATAGACACTGAGCTGCAACAGGACTAAGTAACTTGGATAAAGTCACATGGATAGTAAGGGCCAGAACCTCTGTTTGGAGTAAAACAGGCTGTTTCCAGAGTCTGCACTCCGAACTACTACACCATAGCTTCAAATACTTTAGTAGAATAGATTGAACTCAGATTGTGCTGTTTTATTTATTGTAAACTAATGGGGACTGAAAAAAGCTAAGAATTCTCCTGAAAAGAATTCTGGAAAAAGTTAGGAAAGACACTTCATTATATATGTTTCCAGAAGAAAAGTTATGTAGAATTAGGTCCGAGGTATGTCGTAGGAATAAAATTTTGTGCCAGGAAAATTAATTTCAAGATTATAACAATTTGCATTTTGAAATTTCCAGAAAACAAATTGCTTTCAACGAGAGCTGGCTCATAGAATGTGGATGGTATGGACAAATTCATATTACCATGGCCTATAAAGGATAAAATACGTTTCCCAGTGGTTTCCTGCTGTGCACAAAAATGACTTATGCTGTCAGTGGAACAGTGATTATACCCATTAGTGAAATATAAAAATTCAGCTCAATTAAATTACTGATGCTATTTTTTTCCTTTCCTACGAATATATTTTGACATTCAAGTATGTCTTCATGAGCTAACAGAATCTGAAGCAGCTACAATTTATTCTGTTTCTAATTGTGGTTAAATGATTATGTGATTCATCAATAAACAGATAGCAAAGTTTCACAGTATATCTTCGTGTGCAGAGAGATTCTGACACCATGACGTGCAGTAATGCAGTGAAAGGAGGAAGCTGAATGCAGATTTGTTATTTCACAAATGCTTCCATAACTTAAAGCTTAATTTAATGTTTTGGATGAAAGCTGTTATCCTAGAAGAGTACAGAAAAATAAATTTGAAAACATAAATTGTAAGGGAATATAACATTTCATCTCACTCAAGAAGTAGCAATTATTAACAGCCACTTGGCAAGAGAAGATGTGGAGAGTGAATTGCGAATGATTTTTAAATTATTTCACGTCCCCTCACTTACAATGTAATAATTGAATCAGAAGGGTTGATTATAATAACAGGTACTAAATCCTTATTAGTTTGTGAAATCTATTTTAGTGTATTTTCTTAGTGTATAGCTTAGATTAATATTTATTGGCTTGCATAAATACCCTGTACGTGATTTTGTAAATGTGGCAGAGAAGTTTAAACAATTGTACTACTTTTCTGTCATCTTGGGAACACACAAACACACACACACACATGCACACACACTTATAGACACCAGTAAAAAGTCTAAAATTACCCCAGTAATTTCATATGTAACCCAGATGTTTCTTATAAAATAATTTGAGATATAAGCATTCATCTGCCATCTTACTCCTCCTCCCCTCAAGATTTATTCTTTTAACCTGTTACCAAATCTGTGATGAAAGTGAGATAGAATTGCAAAGTGTAACTTTTTTCTACATGCCCATGTATTTGATTAATACTTTTTATTTTAGAAGAACTGTAGGTTTACAGAAAAGATTTACCACTTTGAGAAGATAGTATGGAGTTCCCAAATACTACACTCCCTCCCCTATAGTTAAAGTCATACACTAGCATGATACATTTGTCACAATTATTAGATTAATATTATTACATCATTAACTAAAGTCTGAATTTTATTCAGATTTTTTTTTTGTTTTTAACCTAATATTTTTCCATTTGAAGATCCCATGCTTGTTACATTAGGTCACCGTGTGTCCTTACGCTCCTTTTGTCTGTGCCATTTTCTCAGACTTTCTTCCTTTCTGAAAACCTTAAGGGTTTTTAGGATTGCTGACAATACATTTTGTAGAGTCTCTCAATGGAGCGCTGATTCATTTTTTCTCAGAAGTGGTCTGTGGCTATGGGCTTTTAGGAGGATGACCAGAGAGGTAAAATATATCCAGGGTACACACTGTCAACATTTGTTATCACCACTGATGTTAATCTTGATCTGACCCTGCTGTAGTCTTATTTGTCAAATTCCTTTACTTTAAAGTTACTGTTTTTCCGCTTGCCATGCTGTCCATGTTCAAAGACAAAAAAAAATAAGGAGCCAACACTTAATGCAGGAAGGAGTTAGATTCACTCAACTTGAAGGTAGGGCATCTAAAAATGTAGAATTCTTCTATAAGAGATTTGCCTCTTTTGTTTATGTAGTCAATTGCTTTTAAAAATAATTAAGGACTCACAAATATATTTTATACTTTTCGTTATATTTCAATACAATGTTCTTTATTTTGTTTCTCAAATGGTTCAAGCTTGGACCATTGGGAAGAGTTTCATTTGGCTGCCCAGTACCTTTATAAGAATATGGTGCTTTCTGAACTATAAGAAAGTCCAGACTCATCCTGTATATTTCCCACTCCAGCCTCAAAATCATCTATTTCTTCCAGAAGTCTTCAAATATTTTTAAAAGATAATGTATTGAAGTGAAATTTACACAATATAAAATTAACTATTTTAACGTGAAAAATTCAGTGGTGTTTTGTACATTTACAAATGTGTTGTAACTACCACATGCATTTGGCTCCAAAACATTTCATCACTTCAAAGTAAAACCTGATCCATTAAGCCGTTTCTCCCCATTTTCTCTTCTCCACAGCCCTCTAGAAACAACCAAACTGCCATCTGTCTCCAGGCATCCACCAAATTCTGGATATTTCATATGAAATTGAATCATAGATATGTGGCATTTTGTGCCTGGCTTCTTTCGTTTGACATAATGTTTTGAGGTGCAACCCTGTTGTAGCTCCTCTCAGTATTCCATCCCTTTTTATGACTGGCTGTCATCCCATTGAATATATATCCCACAGTTTGTTTATAATGTGGTGTAATTTCTTTAGAGAAACCCTTATTCCACTTATTTTCACATTAAAAAAAATTGGATTGTTAGTCTTATTATTGAATTATGAGAGTTAGTTTTAAATCTGGATATTATTACTATATCAGATACATGATTTTCAACTATACTCTCCAATTTTGTAGCAGTCTTTTCATTTTCTTTGTTTTTTTTTTTTTTAAAGATTTTATTTATCTATTTGACAGAGATCACAAATAGGCAGAGAAGCAGGCATGCAGGGCCGGGGGGTGGGTAAGCAGGCTCCCCACTAGAGCAGAGAGCCCGATGGCGGGTTTGATCCCAGGACCCTGGGACCATGACCTGAGCTGAAGGCAGAGGCTTTAACCCACTGAATCGCCCACATGCCCCAGTCTTTTCATTTTCTTGATGATGTCATTTTGATGCCCAGTTTTCAGTTTTATGAAGTTTAATTAACTTTTCTTCCCTCATGTTTTCACTCCTCTTTTACTCATATGTCATGTCTAAGAACCTTCCAATTCCAAGGTTATGAAAATTTACTCCTTTTTTTTTTTAAAGTTTGACATTTAGGTCACTGATACACTTGAAATTAATTTGTGTATATCGTGTGAGGAAGGGGTCTCAATTCATTCTTTTGCTTGTATCTGTGCAGTTGACCCATTACCGTTTATTGAAGAGCCTATTCTTTCTTCATTGAAATACCTGGGCACCCTTGTCAAAATTTGATTGCCTTTAGGTGCAGGGTTTACTTATGGGCTTTTCAATTCTATTTCATTGGATTACAAGTCTATTCTTATGTTTTGAATACTGTTGCTTTATAAGAAGATTTAAAAACAGAAGTTATGAGAACTCCACTTTTGCTCTTTTTTTAAAGATCTTTTTTTTCTTTTCTTTTTGGCTCTTCAGTGCCCCTGGCATTACATATGAATTTGAGAATAGGCTCTTCCATTTCTACATAAAAAGACCTTTTGAATTTTGATACAATTGCTTTTAATTTGTAGATTGTTTTAAGTGATATTGACATATCAAAACCATTGTCTTTGGGGTACCTGGGTGGCTTAGTAGGTTGTGTTTAACTCTTGATTTCAGTTCATGTCATCATCTTAGGGTTGTAACATGAAGCCCCAAAGTAGCTCTATGCTGGGTGTGGATCCTGCTTAAGATTCTCTCTCTCCTTCTCCATCTGCCCCTCCACTCTCTAAAACAATGACAACAAACAAACAAAAAGCATTGTCTTCAACGAATAAAGGAACCTTTTGAATTATTTCAATTATTTTACTTTACCAGTATTTTATAGTTTTCCAAGTACACATCTGTCATAATCTTGATTTAATTTATTCCTAGGTACACTATTTTTAAATGCTATTTAAGAGGAATTGTTTCCTTCATTGTTTTTTTTTTTTTTTTTTTTTTTGGAAGGTCAAGCAAAGCTTTATTTCGTGCCAAGCATCAAGAATCTAACCTAACGTTTGGGGCCGCACCTCTTCCAAGAGAGGGCGACCCTTCTCTGGTTCACAGACTTAGCTTTTAAGGGCAAAGACCATGCAGTCGGGCCTGCATTGTCTTGTCAGATTATTTGCTCCTGGAGTGTAGAAACACAACTGATTTTTGCACCCTGCAACTTTTTACCCTATAACTTGGCTTTTGAATTTATTAACAGTAGCAGCCTTACATATGAGTTTTGGGGGACTTTCTATATATAGGATCATCTGGTCTATAATTTTACTTCTTTCTTTATAATTGGATGCCTCTTATTTCTGTATCCTGCCTAATTGCCTGGCCAGAGATTCCAGTACAGCCTTGACTAACATTGGTAAAATCAGGCATCCTTTCTTTTTACTGATCTTAGGGTAGACGTTTTCAGATCATACTAATCAACATTGAGTTTGAAATTGTCTGCAGGCTTTTCATAATTTTCTTTTATCATCTTAAGTATTATTTTATTTCTAGTTTTTGAAGAGTTATATCATGAAAAAATATTGCATTTTATCACATGAATTTCCTGCATTGAGAAGGTCATGGATCATGTGCTATTTTTCCCCTTAATTCTATAATGTGGTTAACGATTTTTAAAAATGTTAAGCCACTCTTGCATTACTGGGATAAATTTAACTTTGCCATGGTGTAAAATGCTTTAATATGCTGTTGGATTTGATTTGCTGGTATTCTTTTGAGGATTTTTCCATTTATATTCATAAGAGATATAAGTCCATAGTTTTCTTTTCTAATGATGTCTTTACATAGCTTTGGTATCAAAGTAATGTTGACCTCACAAAATGTGTTAGGAAGTGTTCTTTCCTCTTCTATTTTTTGGGAGAATATCTGAAGGATGGGTGTTATTTCTTTTTTAAATGTTTGGTAGAATCTACCAGTGAAGCCATCTGGTCCTGTGTTTTGTTGAGAGGTTTTTATTATAGATTCAATCTCTTTACTTTTTATAGATCTTTCACATTTTCTATTTCTTCTTGAGCCAGTTTTGGTAATTTTGTGTTTCTAGTAATCTTTCAATTCCATCTAGATTATCTAATTTGTTGGTGTACAATTACCCATAGTATTATCTCCTAGTTCTTTTTATTTCCCTGTGAGTGGTAGCAATGCCCTTACTTTCATTTCTGAATTTAATTATTTATGTCCTCTTTCTGATTGTTTTTGTCAGTTTACCTAAGATCTGCCTATTTTCTTTCATTAAAAAGACACATTTGTTATTTTCATTGATTTTTTCTATTTCTTTCCTATTGTCTATTTTATTCATCTCCAGTCAGACCTTTATTCTTTCATTCCTTGTGCTAGCTCTGGGTTTAGTTTGCTTTTCTTCCAGTTCCTTAAGGTACAAAATCAGATTTTTGGTTGAGGCCAAAACAAAATTTTTATGTAGGAATTTATTCCTAAATTTTCCTCTCAAAAGTACTTCTCATCAGTTTTGTTATGTTGTATTTTTGTCTTAATTCATCTTTAAGTATTTAAATTTTGCCTTGTGATTTCTTTTCTGATATATCAGTTGATTAAGGGTGTGTTGTTAATTTTAATGTGTTCATGAATTTTCCTGTTTTGCTTTTGCCATTAGATTCTGTATCCTGTGTACAATTTCAATCTAGCCTAATGTATAGAGTAACATGAAGAACATTCCATGTGAACTTTGAAAAAGAAGGTATGTTCTGCTATGAGTGTTCTATATATGTTTCTTAGATGTGTTTGGTTTCTAATGTTTTTCAAGGACTATGTTTTCATTGTTCTACTTTCTAGATGTTTCACCATTATCGAGAGCAGTGTATTGAAATCTCCAAATACTATTTCAGAACTCATTATTTCTCCTTTCAAATATGTCAATATTTGCTTCATATATTTTGAGGCACTCTTGTTTTGTGCATGTAATTGTATAATTGTTATATTTTTTGATCGACACTTTAGTCAACCTTCTCCTTCTTTGCCTCTTCTAATATTTTTATTTTTTTCTTGTCAGGAAGTTATTTATTTCAATAAAGTTCTTTTTAAAGTACTAATTATTTTATTTTTTATTAACAGATAATATCAATAAAGTTCTTTAAAGGAGAACACAGCTGAGAAGAATTTAGCTGTCCCACTGCTACCCAGAAAACCTGTCCTTCGTTGCAAATGGATTTGTTTTCTTCTTTCTACTTTACATATATTAGGTACTCAAAGTTTATCACACTTTGAAAAAGAAAGGTGATGCTCTTTTTTTTTAAATTTTTTATTTTTTATAAACATATATTTTTAACCCCAGGGGTACAAGTCTGTGCATCACCAGGTTTACACACTTCACAGCACTCACCAAAGCACATACCCTCCCCAATGTCCATAATCCCACCCCCTTCTCCCAAACCCCCTCCCCCCAGCAACTCTCAGTTTGTTTTGTGAGATTAAGAGTCACTTATGGTTTGTCTCCCTCCCAATTCCATCTTCTTTCATTGATTCTTCTCCTACCCACTTAAGCCCCCATGTTGCATCACCTCTTCCTCATATCAGGGAGATCATATGATAGTTGTTTTTCTCTGCTTGACTTATTTCGCTAAGCATGATACGCTCTAGTTCCATCCATGTGGTCGCAAATGGCAAGATTTCATTTCTTTTGATGGCTGCATAGTATTCCATAGTGTATATATACCACATCTTCTTGATCCATTCATCTGTTGATGAACATCTAGGTTCTTTCCATAGTTTGGCTATTGTGGACATTGCTGCTATAAACATTCAAGTACATGTGCCCCTTTGGATCACTACGTTTGTATCTTTAGGGTAAATGCCCAGTAGTGCAATTGCTGGGTCATAGGGCAGTTCTATTTTCAACATTTTGAGGAACCTCCATGCTGTTTTCCAGAGTGGCTGCACCAGCTTGCATTCCCACCAACAGTGTAGGAGGGTTCCCCTTTCTCCACATCCTCGCCAGCATCTGTCATTTCCCGACTTATTGATTTTAATCATTCTGACTGGTGTGAGGTGAAATCTCATTGTGGTTTTGATTTGTATTTCCCTGATGCCGAGTTATATGGAGCACTATTTCATGTGTCTGTTGGCCATCTGGATGTCTTCTTGGCAGAAATGTCTGTTCATGTCCTCTACCCATTTCTTGATTGGATTATTTGTTCTTTGGGTGTTGAGTTTGCTAAGTTCTTTATAGATTCTGGACACTAGTCCTTTATCTGAAATGTCGTTTGCAAATATCTTCTCCCATTCTGTCAGTTGTCTTTTGATTTTGTTAACTGTTTCCTTTACTGTGCAAAAGCTTTTGATCTTGATGAAATCCCAATAGTTCATTTTTGCCCTTGCTTCTCTTGCCTTTGGCATTGTTCCTAGGAAGATGTTGCTGCGGCTGAGGTCGAAGAGGTTGCTGCCTGTGTTTTCCTCAAGGATTTGGATGGATTCCTTTCGCACATTGAGGTCCTTCATCCATTTTGAGTCTATTTTTGTGTGTGGTGTAAGGAAATGGTCCAATTTCATTTTTCTGCATGTGGCTGTCCAATTTTCCCAGCACCATTTATTGAAGAGGCTTTCTTTTTTCCATTGGACAGTCTTTCCTGCTTTGTCGAAGATTAGTTGACCATAGAGTTGAGGGTCTATTTCTGGGCTCTCTATTCTGTTCCATTGATCTATGTGTCTGTTTTTGTGCCAGGACCATGCTGTCTTGATGATGACAGCTTTGTAATAGAGCTTGAAATCCGGAATTGTGATGCCACCAACTTTGGCTTTCTTTTTCAATATCCCTTTGGCTATTCGAGGTCTTTTCTGGTTCCATATAAATTTTAGAATTATTTGTTCCATTTCTTTGAAAAAGATGGATGGTACTTTGACAGGAATTCCATTAAATGTGTAGATTGCTTTAGGTAGCATAGACATTTTCACAATATTTATTCTTCTAATCCAGGCGCGTGGAACATTTTTCCATTTCTTTGAGTCTTCCTCAATTTCTTTCATGACTACTTTATAGTTTTCTGAGTATATAGATTCTGTGCCTCTTTGGTTAGGTTTATTCCTAGGTATCTTATGGTTTTGGGTGCAATTGTAAATGGGATTGACTCCTTAATTTCTATTTATTCTGTCTTGTTGTTGGTGTAGAGAAATGCAACTGATTTCTGTGTATTGATTTTATATCCTGACACTTTACTGAACTCCTGGACAAGTTCTAGAAGTTTGGGAGTGGAGTCTTTTGGGTTTTCCACATATAGTATCTTATCATCTGTGAAGAGTGATAATTTGACTTCTTCTTTGCTGATTTGGATGCCTTTAATTTCCTTTTGTTGTCTGATTGCTGAGGCTAAGACCTCTAGTACTATGTTGAATAGCAGTGGTGATAATGGACATCCCTGCCGTGTTCCTGACCTTAGCGGAAAAGCTTTCAGTTTTTCTCCATTGAGAATGATATTTGCAGAGGGTTTTTCATAGATGGCTTTGATGATATTGGGGTATGTGCCCTCTATCCCTAAACTGTGAAGAGTTTTGATCAGGAAGGGATGCTGTACTTTGTCAAATGCTTTTTCAGCATCTATTGAGAGTATCATATGGTTCTTGTTCTTTCTTTTATTGATGTGTTGTAACACATTGACTGATTTGCGGATGTTGAAACAACCTTGCAGCCCTGGAATAAATCCCACTTGGTCGTGGTGAATAATCCTTTTAATGTACTGTTGAATCCTATTGGCTAGTATTTTGGTGAGTATTTTCGCATCTGTGTTCATCAAGGATATTGGTCTATAGCTCTCTTTTTTGATGGGATCCTTGTCTGGTTTGGGGATCAAGGTGATGCTGGCCTCATAAAATGAGTTTGGAAGTTTTCCTTCCATTTCTATTTTTTGGAACAGTTTCAAGAGAATAGGAATTAGTTCTCCTTTAAATGTTTGGTAGAATTCCCCCGGGAAGCTGTCTGGCCCTGGGCTTTTGTTTGTTTGGAGATTTTTAATGACTGTTTCAATCTCCTTACTGGTTATAGGTCTGTTCAGGTTTCTATTTCTTCCTGGTTCAATTGTGGTAGTTTATATGTTTCTAGGAATGCATCCATTTCTTCCAGATTGTCAAATTTGTTGGCGTACCGTTGCTCATAGTATGTTCTTATAATAGTTTGTATTTCTTTGGTGTTAGTTGTGATCTCTCCTCTTTCCTTCATGATTTTATTTATTTGGGTCCTTTCTCTTTTCTTTTTGATAAGTTGAGCCAGGGCTTTATCAATTTTATTAATTCTTTCAAAGAACCAGCTCCTAGTTTTGTTGATTTGTTCTATTGTTTTTTTGGTTTCTATTTCATTGATTTCTGCTCTTATCTTTATGATTTCTCTTCTCCTGCTGGGTTTAGGGTTTCTTTCTTGTTCTTTCTCCAGCAACTTTAGGTGTAGGGTTAGGTTGTGTACCTGAGACCTTTCTTGTTTCTTGAGAAAGGCTTGTACCGCTATATATTTTCCTCTCAGGCCTGCCTTTGCTGTGTCTCACAGATTTTGAACCGTTGTATTTTCATTATCATTTGTTTCCATGATTTTTTTCAATTCTTCTTTAATTTCCCGGTTGACCCATTCATTCTTTAGAAGGATGCTGTTTAGTCTCCATGTATTTGGGTTTTTTCCAAACATCCTTTTGTGTTTGAGTCTAGCTTCAGAGCATTGTGGTCTGAAAATATGCAGGGAATGATCCCAATCTTTTGATACCAGTTGAGTCCTGATTTAGGACTGAGGATGTGATCTATTCTGGAAAATGTTCCATGTGCACTAGAGAAGAATGTGTATTCTGTTGCTTTGGGATGAAATGTTCTGAATATATCTGTGATGTCCATCTGGTCCAGTGTGTCATTTAAGGCCTTTATTTCCTTGCTGATCTTTTGCTTGGATGATCTGTCCATTTCAGTGAAGGGAGTGTTAAAGTCCCCTACTATTATTGTATTGTTGTTGATGTGTTTCTTTGATTTTGTTATTAATTGGTTTGTATAGTTGGCTGCTCCCACGTTGGGGGAATAGATATTTAAAATTGTTATATCTTCTTGTTGGTCAGACCCTTTGAGTATGATATAGTGTCCTCCCTCATCTCTTATTATAGTCTTTGGCTTAAAATCTAATTGATCTGATATAAGGATTGCCACTCCTGCTTTCTTCTGATGTCCATTAGCATGGTAAATTCTTTTCCACCCCCTCACTTTAAATCTGGAGGTGTCTTTGGGCTTAAAATGAGTTTCTTGGAGGCAACATATAGATGGGTTTTGTTTTTTTATCCATTCTGATAGCCTGTGTCTTTTGACAGGGGCATTTAGCCCATTAACATTCAGGGTAACTATTGAGAGATATGAATTTAGTGTCATTGTATTGCCTGTAAGGTGACTGTTACTGTATATGGTCTCTGTTCCTTTCTGATCTACCACTTGTAGGCTCTCTCTTTGCTTAGAGGACCCCTTTCAAGATTTCCTGTAGAGCTGGTTTGGTGTTTGCAAATTCTTTCAGTTTTTGTTTGTCCTGGAAGCTTTTAATCTCTCCTTCTATTTTCAATGATAGCCTAGCTGGATATAGTATTCTTGGCTGTATGTTATTCTCGTTTAGTGCTCTGAAAATATCATGCCAGCTCTTTCTGGCCTGCCAGGTCTCTGTGGAGAAGTCAGCTGCCAATCTAATATTTTTACCATTGTATGTTACAGACTTCTTTTCCCGGGCTGCTTTCAGGATTTTCTCTTTGTCACTGAGACTTGTAAATTTTACTATTAGGTGACGGGGTGTGGGCCTATTCTTGTTGATTTTGAGGGGCGTTCTCTCTGAACCTCCTGAATTTTGATGCTCGTTCCCTTTGCCATATTGGGGAAATTCTCCCCAATAATTCTCTCCAGTATACCTTCTGCTCCCCTCTCTCTTTCTTCTTCTTCTGGAATCCCAATTATTCTAATGTTGTTTCATCTTATGGTGTCACTTATCTCTCGAATTCTCCCCTTGTGGCCCAGTAGCTGTTTGTCCCTCTTTTGCTCAGCTTCTTTATTCTCTCTCATTTTGTCTTCTATATCACTAATTCTTTCTTCCTCATCATTTATTCTAGCAGTGTGAGCCTCCATTCTTGATTGCACCTCATTAATAGCTTTTTTTATTTCAACTTGGTTAGATTTTAGTTCTTTTATTTCTCCAGAAAGGGCTTTTATATCTCTCGAGAGGGTTTCTCTAATATCTTCCATGCCTTTTTCGAGCCGGCTAGAACCTTGAGAATTGTCATTCTGAACTCTAGATCTGACATATTACCAATGTCTATATTGATTACGTCCCTAGCCTTCGATACTGCCTCTTGTTCTTTTTTTGTGTGTTGAATTTTTCCGTCTTGTCATTTTTTCCAGATAAGAGTATATGAAGGAGCAAGTAAAATACTAAAAGGGTGGCAACAACTCCAGGAAAATATGCTTTAACCAAATCAGAACTGATCCCAAATCGTGAGGTGGGTTAGGGAATAAAAAGAGGTTCAAAAAGGGAAAAATAAAATAAAATAAAAAAAATAAAAAAATAAAAATGAAAAGAATTATAAAAAAAGAAAACGAATAAAGAAAATAAAATATAATATATATATATATATTAGATAAACTAGTTAAAAAACGTTAGAAAAGAAAAGGGTAAAAGTTAAAATTTTTTTTTTTTACCAGAAGGCGAGAAAAAAAACAAAAAATGAAAAAGAAAAAAATTAAATTAACTGCAAGACTAAAAAAAATAACAGGGAGAAAGCCGTGAGTTCCGTGCTTTGCTTTCTCCTCCCCTGGAATTCTGCTGCTCTCCTTGGTATTGAAACCGCACTCCTTGGTAGGTGAACTTGGTCTCGGCTGGATTTCTTGTTGATCTTCTGGAGGAGGGGCCTGGTGTAGTGATTCTCAAGTGTCTTTGCCCCAGGCGGAATTGCACGCCCTTACCAGGGGCCAGGGTGAGTAATCCGCTAGGGTTTGCTTTCAGGAGCTTTTGTTCCCTGAGCACTTTCCATAGAGTTCCGGAGGACGGGAATACAAATGGTGGCCTCCTGGTCTCCGGCCCGGAGGAGCCGAGAGACCGGGGCCCCACTCCTCAGTGCGCCCTCAGAGAACAGCGCCCAGTAACTCCCGTCTGCCTGACCTCCGGCCGTGCTCCAAGCTCACTGAGCCTGCGACCGGTTCAAGGGAACACCGAGCTGCGAGCTTACTGTCGGCTCTGTCTCTGTAGCCAGTTTCCCTGTTCCAATACGCGCAAGCTCTGCGACACTCAGACACCCCCGATTCTTCTGTGAACCTGCGGGACCTGAGGCCACGCTGACCCCGCGTGGGCTTCGCCCCAGTTTAGCCTCTGGAGCGATATCCCTCAGTGGAACAGACTTTTAAAAGTCCTGATTTTGTGCTCCGTTTCTCCACCGCTTGCTGGGAGCTGGCCCCTCCCCCCGAGATATCTTCCCGTCGCTTTGGATTCACGTCTCCGCCAGTCCTACCTTTCAGAAAGTGGTTGATTTTCTGTTTCCAGAATTGCTGTTCTTCTTCTCTTCGATCTGCCGATGGATTTTCAGGTGTTTGCAATTTTTAGGTAAGCTATCTAGCTGATCTCCGGCTAGCTGAAGTAGTCTCAGCCTGCTACTTCTCCGCCATCTTGAGTCCTCCCATCGGTGATGCTCTTTTTATTAAAGGCCTAATATGCTGAGGTATATCAGATCCAAAGCTGTCTTGGAAAGATGGACATCCCGCTGAATAAGGAGTGAATCAGGAAAAAGGAGAGGTCACAAATAGCTTTTGATGTCCTATGACTGAAATTGGTTAACAGGCAATCATGTTTTTGTTTTTTTTTTTAAGATTTTATTTATTTATTTGACAGAGAGATCACAAGTAGGCAGAGAGGCAGGCAGAGAGAGAGAGAGAGGGAGGAGGAAGCAGGCTGCCCGCTGAGCAGAGAGCCCGACGTGGGACTCGTTCCCAGGACCTTGGGATCATGACCTGAGCCGAAGGCAGCTGCTTAACCCACTGAGGCACCCAGGCGCCCCAACAGGCAATCATGTTTATTGACAATTGCTGCATCCACAGTTTCTGGGTCTCCTGTTAATACAGGGGTAGACACAAGGACCTAGCTAGTTCATTAGTTGCTCATTGAGAACGGGAACATCACCCCTGGTTGTTCTCTGGTAGAAAGGTAGACCATGTACGTCAAAATTACTCTATAAATGTCCACATATTAGGGAGAAGCAAGACAGGCCTACCCAATTTTGCACCGAAGGTCAGAGTCCAAATGTAAAGACTCACAAAACTCCTGCTGGCTCGCCAAAAATGATGAAGTCCCAGAACCTAAGTCAGGTTCGGTGGGGTGAGGATGTTTGGAGGCGACGACTAAAGAAAGAATTCTTAAGACATCGTTGGTGCAAAGGTGATTTATTAGGGCACGGGGACAGGACCCGTGGGTAGGCGGAGATGCGGCTCATCCTCTTCTAATATTTTTTGACTTAAAAAATATTTTATCTGATATTGATACAGTCACCTCAGCTACCTTTTGGTTACTGTTTGCATGGAATATATTTTTCATCCTTTTACTTTCGACCTATCTATGTCTTTTTTTCACCTTTATATTTATTATTATCTTCCTTCTTAAGGCTTTAGTTTTAGTTTTCTCATATTTTTTCAGTTTCTCAAAGAGTAAAATTATGTTTGAGATCTTTCTCCTTTCATCATGTAGCAATTTACAACTACAAATTATATCCCATAAGTTTCCTTATGTTATATTTTCATTTTCATTTTTCTCTAAGTACTTTTAAAATTTCTGGTGTGATTTATCTCCAGTGGCTCAACTGGTTATTTAAGAAAGTGTTGCTTAGTTTCTACATATTTTTCAATTTTCCAGTCTTTTCTCCATTATTGATTTCTAGCTTCACTTCTTTGCAGTTAGAAAATATACTTTGTATTATATCGATGTTTTTAAATTTATGGAGTACTTTTTATGGTCTAGCATATGATCTAGCTTAAAGAATGTTTCATCTACACCTGAGAAGAATGTATATCTTGTTGTTATTGGGTGAAAAGTTCTATAAATGTCTTTTGGTCTAGCCAGTTTATAGTTGTGGGTCCAGGACTATATATTTTTATTGATCTTTCTGTCTAGTTGTTCTAGCCATATTTTAAAGTAGCAGTAGGAAGTATTCAACTATTCTTATAGAACTGTATTTCTACTTTCAATTTTGCCAAACTTTCCTGCACCTATTTTTGTGCTTTCTTTTTTGATGCATTCATATTTATAATTGTTATATTTTATTGCTCAATTGACACTTTTTTCAATATATAATGACCTCCTTTTTCTCTTACAACAATTGCTCACTTAAGTACATTTACCTAACAGTGCAACTACCCCAGCTCTCTGTTGGTTACTACTAACATGGAATATCTTTTCCATCATTTAATTTTTAATCTATCTATATTTGGGGACCCAAAATGCATTATTTATATAAACTGTCCATAGGTGGGGCCATCTTTTTATCTCTTTTGTCAATAACTGCCTTTTGATTAGAGAATTTAACCCATTTATATTTAACATGATTACTGATAAGAAAGGACTCACCTCTGCATTTGTCTCTTTTCTGTATATCTTAGGCCTTTGTATCCCTCATGTCTTTCATTATATTTTTGGGTGCTGAGTTGATTTTTTTATAGGGAGTCATTCTAATTCCCTTCTCGTTTGGACCTTTTGTGTATATTTTTTAATGGTTATTATAAGACTATGTTTAACATCTTAAATTTTATAACAATCTATTTTAAATTGATGTTGATTACCATCAGTAACAATAAAAATTCTGCTTCTATGCAGTTTAGTTTTCCCTCTGCACTCTGCTATTGTTACAAATCCATCTTTGTACACTGTATTCTCAAAGACATATATTTATAATTTTTATACATTTTTCTTTCAAATCTAAAGGAAATAAGAAATATAGTTTTAAATCAGAAATACAATATTGCTAACTTTTACATTTGCCCATGTTTTACCTTTACTGAGATCTTTATTTTTTCTCATCACTTTGAAGTACTGCCTAGGGTCCTTTCATTTCAGCCTGAAAGATTTCCTTAAGCATTTCTTGTAGGGTAAATCCACTGGTAACAAACTCCCTCAGCTTTTGTTTGTCTAGGAACCTTTTAATTTCTCCCTCCCTTTTTTATTTTTAAGGATTTTATTTATGTATTTGACAGAGAGAGAGAGAACAAGCAGGAGGAGTACCAGAGGGAGAGAGAGAAGCAGGCTGTCTGCTGAGTAGGGAGCCTGATGTGGGGCTCAATTCCAGGATCTCATGATCATGACCTGAGCTGAAAGCAGCCACTTAACTGACTGAGCCACCCAGGAGCCCTTCTCCTTCATTTATGAAGAACAGTTTTACTTTACATAGAATTGCTAGTTGGCAGGAATTTTGTTTTGTTTTGTTTTGTTTCTTTCAATACTGTAAATATGTTATTCTATTATTTTCTGGCCTCTATGGTTTCTGATGGAAAAATGGTTAGTTACCTTACTGAAAATCCTATGAATGATGAGTCACTTCTCTCATGCTGCTTTTAAGATCCTCTCTTTGGTTTTGACCTTCAATAGTTTGATTATATTGGTCTTGGTAAGAGGTCTCTGAGTTTTTCTTATTTGGAATTTGTTGATGTTTTGGATTTGTTGATGTATTCCTTTAATCAAATTTGGGAAGTTTTCCACTATTATTTCTCCAATATTATTTTGTCCCTTTCTCTCTCTTTTCTTTCTGAGATTCCCATAGTATGTATGAAGAACATTTTGGTGTCCCATATATTAAGCTCTGTTCACTGTTCTTGTTTTTTAATTCTTGTTTCTTAGACTGAATGATTTTAGTTGTTCTATATTCAAGTTCAGTAATTCTTCTTAGTTGCTGAGATTTGCTGCTGAACCCTCTGATGAATTTTTCATTTCAGTTATTATAATTTTCATGCTCCAGAATTTGTTTAATTCCTCTATATTATTTAGGTAATCTCTCCATGATACTCTCATTTTTATCATATATCATTTTCCTAATTTTATTTATTTATTGTTATATTTCCCCCTAGATCTTTGAGCATATTAAGGACAGTTGCTTTAAAGTCTCCTTTTACTACCAATAATAAATGGGATTCCTCTGTGAGGAATACTTCTCCTTTAAGCAATCATTCACAGTTCCCAATAGTTTTTAACTGAATATATCTGAGCATCAGAATTACCTAGAGAAACATAATAAAATGGAGTTTCCAGGTCTTCTGGAATTTTGATTTTGAAGGTCTGGGGTAGTGCCTGGGTATCTGATTAATAGCAACTATTTGAAAAGAGATTATCAATTACCTATATATAGTTACTGTATCAACTACTTAGTGACCCTGTTTAATTTTTAAAATCTTTTATCAACACTTTGTACAATATATCAATGTTAGAATATGTATTTAGGAGCACCTGGTGCCTCAGTCAGTTAAGGAACTGTCTTGAGCTCAGGTCATTATCCCAGGGTCCTGGAATTGAGCCCCATTTCAGGCTCCCTGCTCCATGGGCCTGCTTCTCCCTCTCCCTCTCCCTCTGCCTGCTGTTCCCCATTCTGTGCTCTCTCTCTCTCTCTCTCTCTCTCTGTTAAATAAATAAATAAATAAGATCTTTAAAGAAAAAAAAAAAAAAAAGAATATGTATGTAATTTTATCCAAGCAAGACGTGCAGGGGGCAGGCTTTATTAAAAAAAAAAAAAAAAAAAAACAATAGCTGTACCATATACCTGATTCATGATAGGTTTGGAATAGAAAATCACATGGCTCAACATCTATATAAATTAACATATCAACTAAAAAATATCTTCATAGACTCAGGAACAGATACTTTGAAAGCTGATCATTTTATTCTTGGAAACAATTGCTGAAAATTGACCAAGGAGTAGTCTTTAGGGTTAAAAATTTTGAGTATAGCTGTTTAAGCATGATAATGAGCATGCATGCAAAATACACCATAAATTCTTTGGTATATCAAAGCATAGTTAAAATTTGTGTGGCTTTCTGATACGACATAAAGATTAGAAGAGCTTGCCTCATGAGGCTAGCGTAAAAAGTGTATTTCTCTAAACACCCTGCCTTTCCCTTCTACATCTGCAGGCAAGTCATTTGCATTTGCTCAAAAACTGAAATGGAGGATTGATGAACTAGTTTTGCACTTGCCAACAACTTGCAGAGATTAGGAGGCTGTTGGAAAGATATCAGTGGAGGTTTAGGGATCCCTGTCTTAGGTACTTCAAATTAACTGTTAATGAATGTTTTTAATAGCTTTTTTATGGTGGAATGAGGCTGAATGAAAATTAACAACCAGGAACAACTGCATTTTGCATAGCAGACCTTTTTACATTTTAACGCAAATACTACTTTGGTAAGACACGAGAACCCTTAGTTTCATATTTCCACACTAAAATTCCACTGTATATAAAAAAAAAGATTAATAAACACAGATGCATATTGCTGGGGGTCTCTTATTGTTTTTATGTAACTTGGTAATCTAAGCAGCAATAACTTATTCCTGTTTTAGATGTGCATAAAAAAACAAGTCCATCATTATGAAGTTGCCACTACAATGTACTTACTGTTTTGTTAAACTGGCCTTGAACTGATTTATTATCATCTATAGATGTATCAGAACAATTAGTATAATTTTTAGAGATATGATTTGTCATTGTTCTAATAGTTTCAAGGAAAGCTTGTGGTTTCTGATCAGACATATACCCTCCTGCCTTTTCGTGTTATTCAATGAAGTGAGTTGAATTTAATGAAAAATCTATACCCATTTCTTTGAGGTAACTAACGCAGGTCACTCTTTCAGGTCTTGTTTCTGTATTGACTTGAAAAATATGGAAACTCCTGAATAGATTCTCTCCCATGTGTACAATAAACCAATAGTGACCTGAGATAATGATGGCATGTTTATACATTATGAAAGTCGCTGTTAAAAAATATATATTTAACTGTCAGGTCATGAAAAAGAAATTAGGTTTTGTTTTGTTCTTTTTTGTTTTTGTCCCAAATTTAGAATATGCTTTCTTTATAGTAGGCATGAATCTGAATTATCCTGTAACCTTCACTTTTAATTTTTACACCTTTTACTTTTAATCGGGGATTGTATAGTATTCACTTCATGTATCTGTGAATGGAATGCAATACTATGTTTTCCAGAGAAATTGTGAATATATTTTATTATTTGTTCAAAGACAAGTCATATGGCATCATGTAAGAACTGGACAATGTGTAGCATTGTACCTTTTTGAGACACAGAAAAAAATAAAGGAACTAAAACTTTGCATCACAAAATATAAATATATGTATGCCTTTCTTTCTTTCTTCCTTTCTTCTGTTTCTTCTTCTTCTTTTTTTTTTGTTTTCCTGAATTTTTCTTATCATCCAAAATGTTTTGTGATTTTCTTGTCAACATCATACTAGAAAAGATGTTGTACACATTCTAGAGTTAAAAGTTAGAAAAAGGAAAACTCTATCAAGAACTAGTAACTAGAAATTATTAGCGAGTATCCTACCTAGGTGATAGAGAGAAGATTAAATTGTTTATTATCTGCATAACACAGATGTTTTGTTAATGAATGGATTATGCAATTGTGAACAGTAAATACAAAGCATGCATATACAGGGTTCTGTATATGACACACAATTTTATACACATTATTATTTGGTTTCCCAGTAATGGATAATAGAGAATTATTAAGAATAAATTTTCTTTTCTTAAAAAAAAATAGGGGCACCTGAGTGGCTCAGTGGGTTAGGCCTCTGCCTTTGGCTCAGGTCATGATCTCAGGGTCCTGGGATCAAGCCCCACATTGGTCTCTCTGCTTGGTGGGGAGCCTGCTTTCCCCCCTCTCTGCTTGCTGCTCTGCCTACTTGTGATCTCTCTCTCTCTGTCAAATAAATAGATAAAATCTTGAAAAGAAATAGGAAACGCAATTAAAAACTTAATAAAAATAATGTAAAAAATAACAGGAAAGAACAATATAATTTCTTAAGAGCAGTATACTTTTTAGATAACTGTTTTCAGATAGAAAAAATTTAAGTAAAGCCTGCCTCATCAGACCCAGCTAGACCAGAATGTACAAACTTAACATAAATGCACAGGTTTTAACCCACAATGTCATCAGGGTTTATAAATGAAGATTATTATTTATTAGTGTTTTAAAATTTCTGATTACAGTCCTTTTCTGAGAGTACTTTTAGTATTATCAATAGCCAAATTATGAAAAGAGGCCAAATGTCCATCGACAGATGAATGGATAAAGAAGATGTAGTGTGTGTGTGTGTATGAATGTTACTCAGCCATCAAAAAGAACTAACTCTTGCCATTGCAATGATGTGGTTGGTGCTGGAGGGCATAATGCTAAGTAAAACATCAGTATTCTGAATTATATTGCTGTCTCGATCAGGTCACCTAAAAAATGTATTGACTTAAATATCTCTTTGGCTTATGTAATGCAGATGAACAAAGTTTCATAGACTTTTTTTTTAAGATTTTATTTATTTATTTGACAGACAGTGATCACAAGTAGGCAGAGAGGCAGTAAGAGAGGAAAAGGGGGAAGCAGGTTCCCTGTTGAGCAGAGAGCCCAATGTGGGGCTCAATCCCAGGACCCTGGGATCATGACCTGAGCCGAAGGCAGAGGCTTTAACCCACTGAGCCACCCAGGTCCCCCCAAAGTTTTACAGTTTTAAAATTTGGTGTTACATAATGGACAAAGATGTAACACTTCCTATGTATTTAATAAAAAATAGACTGCTTTGAATGAAATTAGGTATGAAAGTAGACGTTGCAAAAATTGTACACTGAATAACTGGATACTAGTGCTTTGTAAAAAACAATCAAGAGGCTTTAAGAAATTTAAACTGTGTATTATCAAGAGACTTTTAGCTCCTTAACTTCTAACAGAATGCAGTGGAAAAGATGAAAGACTCGTATCTAGTGCATCATTTCTATTCCCAAGAATCATCTTATCAACCCTGATTTGTAGTGTCCTTCTCTGCGGCAGCGTATCGAAGTCTAAGAGGAGCCAGTGTCAGAGACCCAAGTTTGATATTCCATCTCTGGGGTTTACTGATTTATACAACAATATCATGGGAATAATTGTACCTACCTCACAAACTCACTGTGGGATTTCAAGGAAACTGTCTGGCACTCAACACAAAATAAGTTCAAAAACAGTAGCTTCTTTTCTCTTCTTTCTCTGCCCTTCCCTGCTTTTCTTTCTACTTCCTTCTCTTCCTGTGTTTTTGTTGTTTTCCCCAGGGAGGTATGAGCCTTGAGGGAGAGTTTCTGTGAATTCATTGATATAGACCTATGCAAAGTATGATTTTGTTTACAGACAAGAAAATTGAAACAAAGAACGATTTTCCATTTACACAGACACACATGCATACACATGAGATTCTTATTCTTTGGTAAATTATCTTCTACAGCAGAGCTTTTCAACAGAAATTGATAAATTAGTTTCATCAAAATTAAAAACTTTTTCTTCAAAAGGCTTCTCATTTAATGTAAATGAAGCCACAGACTGGGAGAAAATATTTGCACATCATATATCTGATAAAAGACTCGTATTCCAAATATCTAAAGGCCTCTCTAAACCCATAAGAAAAGAAACAAACAACTCAATAGAAAAGGAAAAATATTTGAACAGACATTTCACCAAACATGATTTGCAGATGCCAAACAAACACATGAAAAGATGTGCAACATTAAAGCCACACAGAAACTAAAATAAAATATTATTAACATAATTGAATGGCTAAAATTAACATACCTGATCTTACCAAGTGTGGGCAAGTATATAGCGGGAATTCTCTGACTTCTGACCAGTGTAAGTCATTACCAGAAGCAGCCTGCTGGGTCTCAAGGAGTTACATAGAGCTAAGGGCTGAAGATGAATAACAATTCAAAAAAATTCCAGTTGTCAAAAATAATAGACCTAGATTTTTATCTTTTGTTCTCTATTAACAAACACATTTTTAAAAAATTAACAAGCCATATTTTTATAAATATAAAGTGACTTTTTATATATATATATATATAAGAGATCATGAGAATGACAGCCATATCAAAGATGTATATACCAGCTGGTATAGACATTTAAAAATGAATCACTGAAATTAGCCCAACCAGTTCTACTGTCTCTGAAGGACATTGGAACTTGCAATGTCATGGATTATGAGGTGTGGTAGGCTGAGTAATGACCTCTCCCCCACAAATGTCCCTGGAACCTATGAACATATTGGCTTTCGTGATAAAGGAGACTTGGCAGAGGTGATTAGATTAAAGAACTAGGTAGTCCCATTTCATCATAAGAATCCCGAGAAGAGGGAGGCAGGAGAAGTGAGTCAAAGAAAGAGGATATGAGGGTGACGCAGAGGGTAGAAAGATGCCCTTCAAAGATGGAGGAAAGGACCATGAGCCAAAGCTTGCTGGTGGTGTTGGGAACCTAGAAGAGGAAAGGAAACAGATTTTCACCAGGAAGAACGCAGCCTGGGCAATGCTTTGATTTTAGTCCCATAAGATTCAATGTGCACTTCTGAGCTTCAGAACTGTAAGAGAATGTATTTGTGCTAAGCCACTAATTTATAGTGAGGTTCTACAACAGCCATAGGAGTCCAGTGAACATTTTTTTAAAAGATTTTTATTTATTTATTTGTTTGTTTGTTTGTTTATTTATTTTAGAGAGTGATAGAGAGTGGGAGTGGATGGGCAGAGGGAGAGGGACAAGTAGATTTCACCCTGAGTGTCACTCAGGGCTCCACCTCATGACCCTGAGACCATGGCCTGCTTAACCAGCTAAGGCACCCAGGCAAGTGAACATTTTAAACCAAAAGGAAGACAGGGCAGCTGCTATATTAAGAAAGACTATTTGAAGTATCCCAAACTCTTAGGGCTGTCACTTTTTTTTTTTAGGTCTAACGTAAACCTTTTATTATGAAACTAAACATAGTAAAAATAAAAATTACACAATGAACACACTTGTTTTCAACAACATAATCAGTTCTTTTGTTTCAAACTCTTTATAAAAAGCAGGAATTCCACATTAATTGTGGAATTTAATTTAATTCCATTAAAGCAAGAAAGCATTCCCTGCTTCCCAGAGGAAATTATCTCATGAACTTACTGATTATCAGTCCCATACATGTTTTATACTATACCTGTGTGGATGTCCATCATTGACATTTTAAAATATTGTTTGCATGTTTGAAACTTTATAGAACTACAAAGCCTATTTTCAACTGAATTCAACATCATGTTCAAATATTATGATCAGTTTTATTATTGATATATTCATATTTATATAGAAATTTAAAGAAAAGAAATTTATAGAAATGATTCTTTGCTTTCATTGTAGCTATTGAATTCAATTGTACAAATACTGGTATTGCCCATTAAGGCTGCTATAACAAAAACACCATGGACTGGGTGTTTTTTCTTTCTTTCTTCCTTTTTCTTTAATTTTGTTTATTTATTTAGACAGAGAGAGAATGTGAGCAGGGGAAAAGTGCAGAGGGAGAGGGAGAGAGAGAACCTCTAGCAAATTCTGGCCACTCTAATTGTGGAGTCCATCAGAGGGCTCGATCCCATGACCCTGATACCATGACCTGAGATGGAGTCAAGAGTATGACGTCGAGTGGACTGAGCCACTCAGGTGCCACGACTGGGTGGTTTATAAACCACAGAAATTTATTTCTCACACTTTGGGAGGCTGAGAAGTCCGGGATCTAGGCCTTGGCAAATCTGGTGTCTGCTGAGCACTTGTTTCCTAGTTCACAGAGACAGAGCTGCCTTCTCATGTGCCCTCATGTGGCAGAAGGAGTGAGACAGCTATTTGGGGTTTCTTTTACAAGGGAAGAATCCCATTCATGATCTAGTGATCTTTTTTTTTTTTGCACGGCACATAAAAACACTTTGTTTTCACTGGGTAAAGTAGAAAATAAAAAAATAAAAAAAAAAAGAAAGAAAGAAAGCAAGAAAGCATTCGATCGACGCCTGTGCAAACTGGAAGCCAACTTCCTGTTCAATGAAGTTTCTTCGTTCAAGGCAATGTTTCCAACGAACATTCTTCAGTCTTGTTTATGGTTTAGACTGTTGGTAAGAATATGCAGGTGCATGTTCGCTGGATGTGTCCACTGCTATCTGTTGCTGCTGACCACTGGTGTCACAAAGGCTCTAGCTTCTAGTACCGTCACCATGGGGCCTAAGTTTGCAACATATAAATTGGGCAGCTGGGGCAGGGGGGCACCCAGATACTCAGTCCATAGTAAATTGTATAGATTTTTTGACAATAGACACTCGGGTTTTTTCCAGTTTTTGTTTTTACATACAAGCTGCTATGAATGCCTGTGTATATGTCTTCTATGTGTATCTGCAAGACTTTCTCTGTGTACCTAACCATGGACCTGATAATTTATAGGACACATCTTTCTATGTGTCTAATGTTGCTGCTAAACTACAAATAATTTCTCAAAATAGTTTTACCAGTTACACTCCAACTTAGAGCCTAAGGGAGGTCCTATTGCCCCATTTCCTCACCAGCACTTTAGAATACAAGATTTTGAAATACTGGCCAATAAAGGAGTGTATAATAACATATTATTTTGAGCTTCTGGGTAACATGTATTTATTTTTAAATCCAGGTTATTTTTGTTTTTCTTATGTAGAATTGCCCTTCTTGGCTTTTGCCTACATTTTCACTATTAACCTTTCCTTGCTTATTTTCAGGCTTTTGTTATGCATTGGGGATTTCAAATATAATATTAATTAATTATTTAATATTAATTATGCAGATTGCACATGTCCCTTTTCACCTGGCTTCCACATCATTTTTTTAAAATGACACTTGATAGCTATTAATTTTAGTATAGTTGAAATAATCCTTTTCTTAATGGATTAATGTTGTGTGACTGATTTTAAGAAAATTTTACTTGTCTTGGTTTTAGAAAGTCTCCTTTAATTTCAAGTTTTGCCAACTCATTTAGGTTTCTAATCATCAATAATTAATTTCTGCACAGAGCATCAGCAGATATGACTTTTTTTTCAAGATACATAGTCAATTTTAACAACCTTTATTTAAAACGCCCCCTTTGGGGCACCTAGGTGGCTCAACCAGTTAAGTATCTGCCTTTGGCTCAGGTCATGATCTCAGCATCATGAGGTCAGGTACTTTTTGGAGCCCCACACAGAGCCTTCTTTTTGCTTCTCCCTCTCCCTATGCCTCTCTCCCTGCTTGTGCTCTCTAGTTCTCTCTGTCAAATAAATAAATAAAATCTTAAAGAAAAAAAAAAGTCCCCCTTACTCCACTTATCTGTAATGTCTGCTCAGCAATGGCTTTCTACACGTGAGTCTATACCTGGTTTATATGGATTCTATGGGTCTACAAATTTATATCCAATCTAATAACACAATGCTTTAGTTCACAAGGCATCTTGATTATGCTGACATTTGTTAGAGCAGACCTTTTATCATGCTCTTCTTTTTGATGAATATATTTTTTCACGGCACTTTGTACTTAACATTTGAGCACCGAGAATCAACTGAATAAGTTCCATTAAAATATCTCTTGGAAATCTGTCTTTTGCTGTGTGGCCTTTAGGAATAGCTGCAGTTGGATGTTGAAACACATGCAAGTGTAAGTATTGAAGTAGAGAAGATAATGCAAAGCTCAAAGATCCAAATGGAAATTTGTGCGCTGATAGTTTATCACTATGAATTTTTTAAAAATATGTAAATTTAAACTGATTCTCTTTTGCCCTCTGAAAGTAATGGAGTAATTTTAATGTGTACTATTTAATAATCAGATTCCTAATTATTTCCCCCCAAAAATACAGGGCTAGTAATGAATAATAAATATATTACTCTTCAATTGTTAGAAGTTTTCTTTGTTAATCTACAGGTACGACTAGAATCAGAAGGCACTAAAAACCACCCAGACAGACAACATCAACACCTTTAATTTAGGGTTTTCTGTGCAATGATCTCACTAACACATTTTTAGTGGAGCCCTTTTCTCATGGGGAGGATTAATATGGAATTTTATGGGAAGATTTTTAATTTTAGATGAGATAGACAACAGACACCTCTTCCTCAAATAAAACTTGTATAAATCTTAATTTTATCTGCTGATAACAGATTTTTATTTTTTTATTCAATTCTGAGAAATATTTGTTCCTTACTAACCAATGTTTCAGAAGTTTTCACCTGTCCAGCCCCATTATGGGGTTCATGGCTTTTAATAATGAAGACACTGCTAATTGGTGAAGACACTGAAATCCATTTAGGGAAAAAAACAATACAGAAAATCAAGTATTTATTATAGAGGATAATGTAGCCAGGTGATAAAATATATGGCATAGTCTAAAAATGGCATAAAATTTAAAGGTTAGATAAAGAAAATATGGTTTGACAAATCTAGGTAAACCTTCCAGAATGTGGTAAACTACCCTAGCTTTTAAATCATAAAGAACAAACAGGGTTGCTGAAGGGAGGAGGGCAGGGGGATAAGCTAAAAGGGTGATGAGTATAAAAGAGGACACTTGTGATAAGCACTGGATGTTATACATAAGTGATGAACCACTAAATTCTACTCCTGAACCTAATATTGCACTATATGTTAGCTAACTAGAATTTAAATAAAAACTTGAAACATTAAAAAATAATCATTAATTAATTAAATAATAAGGAGTATTTTTTTTTAGGCTATGAGTTTCTTTATGAGAGATTTAGAAAAAAGTGTCTCTGTGCAATGTTTAAAGTAATATTCTGAAATGAATTAGCAAGCATGTCTATATTGCTGCTTAATTTTATAAATTATAACATAATATTTATTAAAAGATGACTGCATTCCAGACACAAAAACTCTATCCTGTAAGGGTTACTATTAATCATACTTTAAAAATAAGGTAACTGAGGCTATTCACATCCAGCTTTATCATATATCATATGACTTTCTTAGTATTTCTGTTGGCCTGATTACTATAGGTTTTCTGTTCACCACATAGTGTGTGGATGAGTGTGTATGGGTGTGTGTATTTTGTGACTTGGCACTATCTCATGATCAGCCAACGTATAAATTAGCTGAAACTGTTATCAATTTCTGAAACATTACTAAACTATAATATAATTCCTAAAATTCATTAAAGCATAATGTATTGCATCTATTTAAACAAAAACAATAAAAATCTAATGTGATTAAAGTTAGGAAAATTATGCAAGCAATAAGAACTGTAGGACTCTTTTCAAACATATTGCTGTGAGTAGTCTATAATTATTAATTAATTTACAATTTTTGTACCAATAATCATGATTCACTCTTTCCCTATTATTAACAAGGATATTATATAAAGACACTTTAGACGTTAGCTAGTGAACCATCACTTTCAGTCATCAGCATTCTAGGATGATAGTCACTTTATGCATTGAATGTTTTCCATCTTTTTTGGCTGTATGACAATTATACAGTATTCTTTCTTGTAAAAGATTGTGAAATCACAAACATGGATACCTCCTCTGTGGAGAAGTAAGAGGATGCGAGAAGAAAAGTTACCATTTCCTTCTTTTGATTTAATTTAGGGATATTCAGTGGTGAGATTACTGTCTCAAATGCTAACTTAGCTCTGTTCCATAGTGATTATCACCATTGAAATTATCATCTTGATTACTAATTAAATAAATACAATAATTATATTTATAATAGATGCACTACCACTTAGTGAGCTATTTATGTATCTAATGTTACAATGAACCATACTATTTGTTGGGTGAACTAATAAGAAAGACAAACATTTTAAGGATACATTTTTAAGTGTGTTCAGCTTTAGCAAAATTGGTGATAGTCTTGAACCAATCTTACGGTTCAGCCATCTGTCAAAGCTGATATTACTGCTGCCCCTTGTGTTTGAACTTCATAACAGCACAATATAGCAATCCAATGCAACAGTATTGAAGGAACATTCTAATTCCACAATACCTTGTAGGTAGGAATAGAGAATACCAGGGAAGAGATAAAGCTGTCCCAGAGGTCCTTTGTGGGAAATAAATGTGCTTCAATCAGGATTAGATATAACTACACAAAAGAGACATGGAGTAGTAGTGGCTTAAACAAAATGGAAATGTATATCTTTCTTATGGTAAAATTCGGAAGTAAATTATCCAGAGTTAGTATGGTGGCTCTAGTGATGCTGTCCTCATGTCCACAGATCCTTCTAGCTTCCTGTGCCATAAATCCTAGAAGTGTGCTTTCATGGTTCAAGATGATGCTCTAAGAATCACATGTACATTGAGAGGTAGAAGAGAAGAAAAAAATAAAGAAAACACTGCATACCTACATTTATCCCATCACCCAACCTTGCTGACATGGTAGTCAATTTGCGATAGAGACTATACTGCTAAGATATTTGTAGAAGACAAAAAAGGGAAGAAAAGATGATGATGAGAAATTCACTATTATAGCTTGTTCACATTATTATTAAAAATTTGCCCTTATTTTCATCATAATCAGAGAAATGCTTTCTAGAGAACAGATTATCTATTCAGACTTAACCATATTTGAAGTAACTAGAAATTGTTAGTTAAAATCTCAGGAAAAATGTAATGTATTTATGTATGATTCAAAATATTTATTCTATAAATAAAAAATAAAATCCATTTAGGGATATGCCTAAAAGATATGTCTCCTATAAATGAATACTTAAGCCCTGTAAAACATTTTATTTTTATCAGAGTACAAAACACAGTATTTTTACCGGTGATTTTTATTCTCACTCATTTGCTAAAAAGCAAAGCAAGAATTCCAGTTTAAGTCATGAAAAAGTAGTCTGTGTTGGACTAGAGTCCTCTTTTCCATAATTATTATCATCACTAATATTATCTTCTCAACTACTAATTAAATAAGCATCATAATTATATTTTCTTGAAAGAGACACCACCATTTAGTTAGCTATTACTATGTACCAGATGCTACAATGAACAATACTGTTCACAGCATCTAGGAGCAGGTGGAAATTATAAATCAGAGAAATTTAAAAATTTACTATTTGAAGAAATGAAAGAAAAATACCAAAATTGAAGGGAATTCAACCATTGAAAGAAGAAAAAAAAAAAAGTGAGCTGGGTGTGATCCACATTTGTACAGTTTTTCCATCAAGGATCTCAGTGTATCTGTCGCAGGTCAGTTGAAATTCAAGTAGAAATCAGAGGCCTTATTGGCTTAAAGTATCATAGAATGGAATTTAAGTTTAGCAGAACTGTTAAAAATTGGTAAGAAGCCTGGCAATACGGAATCCAGAGCATAGTGTTGATGGGGGACCCCAAATCTGCTTTAAATCCCCTCTCCACAATTCCTTTGCTGGTCTGTGGTTTGTGTGTATGGGAGGAGAGGATTCTAAGGGGGCTAGAGAAGAGAAGCAACAAAGTGATCAAACGAACATAGATTTCAGATGATGTCTACCTATGAGACAGTGTGGCATTTAAGTCCCCTTTAAAGGTGTTGATAAGTATATCAAGATTTCATTATACCTTCTGTAATAACGGGGGGGGGGGTGGAGTTCAAGGTGATAAACTAATAAGTTAATTGCCTATTAGAACAACAATTGAAATTCTTCACAAAATATACCAGCTAAGGGTGCCTGGGTGGCTCAGGAGGTTGAGCATCTGCCTTTGACTCAGGTCATGATCTCAGGGTCCTGGGATTGAGCTCCACACCAGGCCCTCTTCTCAGAGGGGAATCTGCTTCTCCCTTTCCCTCTGCCCTACCCTCTCTCGTTCTCTCTCTTTCAAATAAATAAATAAAAGCTTAAACAACAACAACAAAAACGTACCATCTGGATTCTTTTTAATATCTTCACAATAACTCTGTGATATATAATCACAAACATCCAATAGTGAAACATATATATGTGACAAAGAAACAGAAAACAAAACTAACCATATTCAACCAATATGCAGCCAACAAAAATGGACGCAAAGATGTCACAAAGACTGAAATTTAAAGAAAGAAATACAAGTTTCTGTTTATATGAAAATATGATGTTAAAAATGGACCATTTAGAGGGTAAGTATAGGAACTGAAATATCAAAAAAGCACCAAAGGCACATTTTAAAACTGAAAGCCAAAGTATTGGGAGAAAAAATTGGCTTAATGGGAAATTGTAAAGAGCTTTGAAGAAAACCAAAGTGCAAGTCAGTGAAGTTGAAGGTAGAGCAGCAGATTACCCAGATGAACAGCAAAGAGAAAAATAATTGGAAGAGATGAAGAGAACTGAAATCCCAAAAGGAGGGGAATGGGTATGGGACCAAAAAAAAAAAAAAAAAAAAAAGAGGGGGGGGGGGGGGTTGTAGGGATTTTGGAGATTTGGAATAATTTTTATCAAATTTATTGAAAGAGTTCCACTTAAATAATTTAATGATTTCTAAGAAGAAAAGAAATCAAGGAAACTCATAAATATTAAATATATTTCTTGAAAGCAGAGGAAAAAAGACGCATTAAGATACAATAAAAATAATGCTTGAATTCACAACAGAAACAATGAAGGCCAGAAAACAATGAAACATGCTTTACTATGCCAAAAGGTAGTGAGGAAGAGAAGATAAGGTCAACCCAGAATTCTGTACCTACCAAAAATATTCTTTAAAAGTGAAGAAAAAAATATTTTTCATATAAATGGCACTTGACAGAATTTACCTACAGCAGAAATATCAAAGCATTTTTTTTTAATTTGAAAAGAAGTAACATCAGATAGTAACATGTAGCTACAGAAAAGAATCAATAACTCTTTATGAGTCTATCCTAAGGTAAAATCATACATACAAAGAAACCTGTGCAAAAAATGTTAACATTAACATTATTTATAATAGCCAAAATAGTAAAATACAGAATGTAAGTATTTAATTTACCCATTCTATTCTTTGTCCTATCAATCAATATTTATTGTCTACTATGTGCCAGACACTAGGAACTGGAGACAGATCCATGAACAAGACTAAAAATGCATATACCTCAGAAATATACAATATATTAGATGCCAGTGAGGGCTATGGAGTCAAATGAAACCCAATGGAAGGACAGAGGAGTAGGATAGGGGTGTTTTGGAGGCGGTCCCAGAGTTGACAGTGGAGCAGATACCTGATGGAGATCAGGTACATGGTTTTTAAACCATGTTTTGAGCTTCCAAAAACCCTTTGAGGTCTATTAATTGTGCAAATCAGGCTTAGAAAGCAAGTTGCTAACAATCCCAGAGCTAGAGAGGGACAGAACCAGTGCAGGTTCAGCAAAGCACCAAGAAAGCATAGTTTGAAAAACTCCTCTTAAACGCATAAGGAGGTATAGGAGGAGGAGGAAGTGGAGGAGGAGCAGTCGAAGAAGAGATATTGAAAGACTAGCTTGCCTCATATATGAGAAAACTATCTTCACAGAACAGAAGCAGAGCAGAAATGCTGACTGACCTCTCATAGGGCTGCAGGAAAACAGAGTGGGAGCTGAAGTCACCCTCTTTGCTTCAGAACACGGGCTGGGCAAGCACCCATTGCACTCTCCTGCCCCAGTGGTCTATTTCCATCCCCACGAAATAGATGGCAGTTGATGGTCACTCTTGACTAATAATATTAGTGAAACTCAAAATCTTGAATAAAAAAGAAAAGAAAAAGGCAAAGAAACAGCTGTGTTGATGTTTGAATGATTGGTGCCTCAGTTACTGTATTTTAAGGGGAGGTGTACTAAGCAGGGAAGACAATGGGCTCATTTAAGTTCTCTTAAGGCTGTGAAAAACATGAAAGAAATGCAGGGAAGGATGGCTGAGATTAAGAAACAGTAATATCCTATGAGCTACAAATGGGTTTGTGAGAGAGACAAAGCCCGAGGCAGGAAAACCAGAACCATTCCTGTTTTTCTCATGAAATGCTTGGAGCTGGTTGGTAACCCACCAGCATCTGAGACCCTCAGGCTTTTCCTTGTTACTCCACCCCTTCTGGCCTTAGCTTCCTGTCCCAATTTAGCAGTTATCACATTATCCAAACAAGGATTCCCCGGAGCTGTTTCATGGTATTTCTGACAGAAGTCCTAAACTTCTCCATACCTATTTACAAAAGAAGTTGGAAAACACCATCTTTATTTTAGTGATGTATCAAGCGAAATTATTTCTTTCAAAAGAAAGGGGAGGGCAATACATAGAACAGAGGGGGATAAAATGCATGGAATCCCTAAAGCAAATTCTAAAAGACTTAAGAGAACAAACTTGTGAATGTTAAGGCTCTCCACTCCATTACCACTGCAAACTCAACTGTGCTGATCTTTAGAAGTAGTTACATAATGGTACATCACTAATACAATTTAACCAGCTGTACACAATGACCCTCATTGATAAACCCTTCAGCAGTAATTTGTACCTACTCTTTCCTTTAGAATCACTATTCTACTACAGAACAAAGATAAAGGGAATTGACAGTTTGTGAATGTCATCTACAGAGTTCATCACTGAGGGAGATAGGTATGTAAATGGAAGGCATCTCAAGGTTTTAAAGTAAATGATTTGAAAGTCAAGTTCAGACTTACACTCTATGGAAAAAAAAAAAAAAAGAAGAAGCAACTTGGCAATTGCATGAGAAATAAATCTTAATTAAAAAGTAGGCTTTTAAGTTGATGGTAGGAAAAAAAAGAAACACTTCAATCCGGTGCTGAATCAACAAGAAAATAGTACAAGTGTTTTGGGAAGAAGCATTTAGATAGCTCAGAAATTGCAAAAAAATTGTTAGAGCACATCTTCAACAGCTCTGTTTTATGTAATTTTGACTGTATGGGTGAAAGCTAGTTAGACTAAAACAAGCGCACTACTGGAAGTTGGTGAGAATTTTAAAATAATCTTCCATTCTGTGAAACTTTTAAACTTTTTAAATATTCTTAGCACTGAGTCCTGTGTAATTACCCTGCTCTCATCTCAGGAGGAAAAAAAAAGAATGAAACACACACACAAGCACATTAAAATTGCCTCAATTCTATCATTCTCTTGAATTCCATATTCTAAGGCCACTAGTTCCCTTCACTTGGTGATTCTGACAGCAAATAAAACCAGCATCCTTTTAAAGCATTGTGAGAAAAAAAAACAAAACAATGCCCCCGAAAAACCCCCAACACGCCCAAACCTCAATACCTTATTTATGTGTGTTACCAATTTCCCAAATAATTATTTATCCCGTCAATGAAAAGTATGTACCTGGCATTTGCTCTCTGCTGATCATTATGTTAGGAGCCGATCTGGCAATTTGTGCATCAGAAATCATCTCTTCTAAGGGTGCCCAGGTGGCTCAGTCGGTTAAGTGACCCACTCCTGGTTTCACTCAGGTCATGATCAGGTCTTGAGATCAGATCTAGCCCTTTGTTGGGCTCCACACTCAGCAGGGAGTCTGCTTAAAGATTCTCTTTCCCTCTCCCTCTCCCTCTGCCCCTCCCTGGCCAGTGTGTGTACTCTTTCTCTCGGTCTATTTCAAATAAACAAATAGGTCTAAACTCCCCCCCCCAAAAAAACAAAACAAAAAAACAAAATAAATCCAGAAATTGTCTCTTCTAGAAGCTCAGTTTGGCAAGCTCAGCTTGGAAGGGAAAGATTATTTAAAAATGGTTAGTGCTAGGGGCACCTGGGTGGTTCAGTGGGTTAAGCCTCTGCCTTCCACTCAGGTCATGATCCTGGGGTCCTGGGGTCGAGCCCCGCATCGGGCTCTCTGCTCAGCGGGAAGCCTGTTTCCTCCTCTCTCTCTCTGTCTGCCTCTCTGCCTGTCAAATAAATTAATAAAATATTTTAAAAAATGGTTAGTGCTATGTTTGAGTGCATTTATAATACCAAGAAGCCAAAGCAGGAAGAAATTCCTGAGTGAAATAGGAAAAACTAAGAAAGAGGCAAAAATTACACATGTGTTGGGCTCACAGGAATCGTTCAGATGAATCCACACAAAAGGAAATTATTTGCAAAGAAAAGCACATGAGCAATGGTAACATCTTCAGGAGGAATTGTCTATTCTAATGCATAAAATAATTTTTCATCAACATAAATAAATCAGTTGAGTGCTGCATTTAAGAACTCCAGCTCTAAAAAAAAAAAAAAAAAGAACTCCAGCTCTAGTTTGGATCTGGACTCTTTCCCACATTGGTGCTATGTCTTTAAGCAAGTTATTTCTGTCCTCTAGATTAGGGCTCTGCATCTGTAAAGAGATGAGGATATTACCCAACACAAAAAATAAGTGATGTAATGTGTGTTGCATTTTTTGTAGCCTCTGCCTAATGTAAGAGCTCATTAAATACCAGTTGTTTGGGACACCTGGGTGGCTCAGCAAGTTAAGTGTCTTCCTTCTGCTCAGGTCATGATCTGAGTCCTGGGACCCAGTCTCGCATAGGGCTCCCTGCTCAGCTGGAAGTCTGCCTCTCCCTCTCCCTCAGACCCTCTCCCCTGCTCATGGTCTCTTGCTCTCAAATAAATAAATAAAATCTTTTAAAAACAAACAGTTATTTTATTCTTTTGTCTGCTTATCTCATTTAATGCTGTTTATATAGATTTTTAAAATCACAATGTTTGGGTCAGTGGCTTCCTGATGGTTCAGCTATGTAAATCCCATACTCATCAGCTCTGCCTTAAGTGACATTCAGGCAAACTGCCCAGTACCTCCCTGGACATCTCCCTGGTGATCCTGTTCACCCAGGGATGTCTCTTGCTCCTATTTTATTTACTCTAAGCACTTATTCTTCATGGCCCATCCAGAACCCTTTTCAGGAATCATTTAATTCTTGAAAATCATGGGTCCAAAAGGCCCATCTGCATTTAAAACTACAGAGCAATAAATGAAATTTTACTCTGTGATCTCCCACTGTTAAGTTAATACCACTCTATTTTATGATGTTAGTTACTTTCAAAATTTAGTCTAAAACATATTTTTGGTTCAGTTAGAGCCCGGAGTCTAGCATTTTTTTTTCATTTATTTTATAATGTGCCCAGGGTTAAATAAAGCTGGGCATGGTGCCTGTAATCAAGGTAATCTTCATTCAAAATGTTATTTCTTTTGAAAAATCAGATTACACTTACAGGGACTTTTTTTCACGAAGTAACAAAGAGTCAGAGGTTTTTCTAATATTGGTTTGTTTTATATATTTAGTTTCCAATGTAAAATGTAATTTTGATGCTTTATGTTCTCTGTTCCTAAATGCTCTTAACATACCAGGAGAAATTAGACAACAAGTTCAGGTAAATTATGTCAACACTCAGATAATTATATTTTATACCAATGCTTCTCTAATGCACCTGATATTCACTATGTCATAATTTATAGACTAAACAAATCCTTTTCTGATTTCATCAATTGATACTTGGTTTCATCAACTTGAACATTGTGGAGATGTATTGTTTTAGATCACATTGAATAAACACAGCTTCCTACATGTTTAGCATACAATATATTTTCATAACTATAAAAGGAATGTCAATATCTCAAGTAGATGTTGTATTTCCACTGAAATAGATGACAGATAGCTAGATGATGGGTATTTAACAAATGTAAATTATCTGTTTTTTAAATAGAGAGAATAATTGTACTAATTCTGTAAGCCTATTCTAAAAATGCATTTGTCTTATTTAATTTTTTCACTTATTTATCTGTGTCCTTTTATTTTCTTTTCCTTTGGTGACTGGATTAATTTGTTTAACAGTTTTGAAATCAATGCATTTGTTTTTAATTTTCATGCATGTTATAATATAAAGTTTTCAGTTATATTTCCATTGTATCTCCATTTTATTTGTCCAGTGTTTTTCTCTCTTTGTTGATCACACCTGGGATTACAGCATCTTTGACCTTTTTTTTTTTTTTGTAATTTCATATTGTCCACATCATTATCTCCCAACATGAGTGGTTTGATTTCTACAGATTAAATTTTCCACATGAATGCAAGACTATTGTTTTAATCAATTTTACATTTTTCTCTTGTCTTTTTTCAATTATCTTTCATTACTATGCAGACTCGTCCCCCTATTATATTCACTTATATTTGCTAAATCTATTGAAATTTGGGACCATATTTTTTTTTTAAGATTTTATTTATTTATCTGACAGAGAGAGATCACAAGTAGGCAGAGACGCAGGCAGAGAGAGAGAGAGAGAGGAGTAAACGGGCTCTCAGGACTCAGATTGAGTCCTGTAGGACTCGATCCCAGGACCCTGAGATCATGACCTGAGCCGAAGGCAGCGGCTTAACCCACTGAGCCACCCAGGCGCCCATGGGACCATATTTTTAAAAGATTTATTTATTAATTTATTTATTTAGAGTCAGAGCAGGGAGAGGTGCTGAGCAAAGACGGGGGAAGAGGATGGGCTAAGAATCTCAAGCAGATTCTACACTGAACCCCAACTCAATCTCATAACCCTGAGATCATGACCTGATCCAAAACCAAGAGTTGGAGACTTAACAAACTGAACCACCCAGGTGTCCCATAAATTTGGGCTTATTTTTACAATGATACTTCTTTTGAATTATATGAGCTGGCAAATTCAAAATTTGTGATTACATATCTACCTAGATAAATATATTCTACTCTAGGATAGTCCACAGAATATGATACCAAGCTGCTTCACTGAACTTGGGCATAATGAACAAAATTAACCTAAAATTTTAGTAT
Organism: Mustela nigripes; assembly: GCF_022355385.1. Lineage (NCBI taxonomy): Eukaryota > Metazoa > Chordata > Mammalia > Carnivora > Mustelidae > Mustela > Mustela nigripes. The sequence goes on along the minus strand of NC_081563.1, from coordinate 83,975,645 downwards.
TTCACTTTCATAATATCCCTCATTTAATCTCTCATTTGGGAACATTAAATTTTAGCAACTGTCCATTTACATGAAATATTAATGTTTGGGTCTTTACCCTGCTTTGTCTTTGCTTTAAGTTATTTTCCTGTTCATAAAGAACCACTTTGGTCCCTGGATTTATACTAGATTCGGTGGCTTTTTCTTTCTGTGACATTGTTCTTCATAACCTTGCTTTCCCTAAATCCGTTTCTTTAAGTATTCTGTCCTTATTTGGCTGCCCATCGAATTGTTTGGTTCCTTTTGAACAGGTGCTTTGAATTTAAAATATGCACAAGATGCCACAGCGACCCTGGGAATTTGCCTGTTTTTAAGGTCACCAAGAAATAAGAATATGGGAGTGAACAGATTATAAATCCTTCTGTGCTCTCTTAATGCCTCTTAAACATTGGAATTAGGGTTCTCAGTTTCTATTTACATATTTTTTGCTAATAATTTTTGTTTGAAATTCAACACAGAGATTTTGTAGATCCAAAGATAGTTTTAGGTGAATTTTAAATATTTTATCTCCAGGTGTCTCGGTGATTAAGGCAAGTATTCCACATAAAAATTATTATAAATAATTGAGGTTCAATCCTTCTTGTACTCACTAGTTTTCTGTTTTCTTTTTTGTTTGTTTTGTTTTGTTTGTTTTTGTTTTAAGCAAGAAGATCACCTAAGAGTATAGCAAAATAGTTTGATATGGCCTTGTAGGAGATCTACTCTAGTCACAAAGTACACAGGTGTTTCTCTGTTGGGTTTTGATTTTATGTCTCTTTGTAGTTATGTTCATTATTCCTAATGATACATGTTATCATTCCATTATGCATTTTAGACATATCTACTGATATCTTAAAGGACATATAAAGAGTTAATTCATTTACATCAATGCCTATTTCCCTTTATCCCAATATTTGATATTCCTTCAATATAATTCTATGTCCTCCTGGTTACCTTTCTAATTTAAAGAGAATACTTTTCAAACATTTTATCAGCACCTAATTTAACGCATTAATATAATACCAATGGTGAAGCAAGGATGATTAGATCATTCACATTTCTTTTAGGAATAGCTTATGCAAAGCAATTGTTTTACATTAATAAAGTTCTCCAAGACACCCAGAAAGAGAGAATTGGAAGTTGGTACTTCATGGGGACAACCTGTTTCTCATTGGCAACTTCACTTCAGTTCTGTTCATTGAGTAGTCATTCAGTTCCACGGATTACATGATGTGGAGCCTACATGGACACACTCCTCTAGCTATGTTATTGTAGATACATTGTGTCTACTTCTGCCAGTGGCCATGCTGTTTGTTCCCAATTATCACCACTGCAGGATCTTGCCTCAGGATTAGGAGCAGAGCTTTACTGGGATGTTTCAGTGGGATGATTCTCCACGCTTCAACGGAGTAGTAGACCCTTGGTTTTACTTATAAAGATCTTCGTAAATGACCAAATGTAGTAGAGGTAAATCTACACAAATACCAACTTATAACCCAGTCTTAGATTTTCTGTAGGCTCTCATGCCAGAATTCCTCCTGCTTTTCTTGACAGAAATCTGAACAAAAGAAATGGAAGCTCAGTTTTACTTAGGACATTCTAGAGACTTCCCCTTCTAAGTATGGCATAATAGCAGTGATTCACCTTACCTTCTCTCTTTGAACAATTAAGTTGGACAAAATATCTGAAACAAATATTTACACACAAGTGGTCCTTGAGAGAAGGGTGAAATAATAACATTAGCCCTATAATTACTCTAGACTGCTGAGAGTTTATAGTCTACAGTGCAGAAAGGAAGACACCAAAGACACTCTAAAAGTCTCCCTGAGTAGAAGAGTTCCAGAATGTACTGAAATGCCTAAAAATCAAACAAGTAAAAGAAATGAGACATGTTAAAAAAAATGCAGAGACTAATCTGAAATAGCTTCCAATGGCCAAAGCTAGGATAATTTGAATACAAAGTAAATAACATTGTATTGAATTATAACTCCAAATGGAAAACAAATAACCCTGAATCCTTATTGTTATAGATAAGTGATTAAATAAGTAATAAAGAACAAACTAATCTCTGGGCAAATAATTTATGTAGACACTCCCTCAAGGAGGTGGAGCTTAACTCTCAACCCCTTGACTATATATGTTGCATTTAGTGCTTTGTCTTGATTGTGTGCTGCACTCAGAGTAAGGTAAGGAAGAGAGAGACAGGAACTTCACAGGAGAGAATCCTAACAAACACTACCTCACCTAGGTGATCAAGGTTAATATCGCTGGGATATATGTCATGCTGTTAGCATGCACTTTTGATATGATGGGTTAAGAATGGCACTTTACCTCTGTGCTCTTGCTTTCTCACACATAGCCTAGCTGGACTACCAGAAAAATCCAAACTAAGGGTCATTCAATAAAATATATGACCAATACTCAGAGAAGTTGTCCTAGACCAGGGGAAACCAAGAAGACAGGATGGATACCTAAGTATAATGGAATATCCTAAATGGGATCTTGAAGGAAAGAAAATATCATTAAGAAAAAAGAAACAAGTGAACTCTTAACAAATTGTAGTTAGTGAAGAGCAATGTGCTGTTATTGATTCCTTGGTTATGACAAATGTACTGTAGGCTGGTCTTACCAACTGTGGGAAAGGATATAGAACTTTCATACGTGATAACAGTCACGTTGGAAAATATTTGCATTGTTTCTTAAGAAGTTGAACTTAAACCTTCCATATAAAATAGCTACACTGCTCCTGATGAAAGCATATGTCCACAGAAAATATTGAATACCAAATATTCCTAGCAGCTTTACTTGTAACAGCCCAAAATGGGAATGACCCAAATGTCCATAAGCAGATAAATGGAAGAACAAACTGTGGTATATCCATAAAATGGAATATTCCTCAGCAATATAAAGGAATTCAATATATTTTAGTAAGGCACTCAAGAAGTTGAATTTCAAAACATATGCCTAAAGAAGCCTGACAAAATAGAATACATAGTGTAGGATTCCATTTGTATAAAATGAACAAAAATGTCCTGCAAGTGAACAGAAAGTGCATCAGTAGTTGCCTGGGGCCTGGAGTGAGTGATGGGGCAGAAGAATGGATTACATAGGTCACAAGAGACTTGTAAAAATGCTGGGTATATTCATTATCTTAATTGTAGTAATGTTTTTGTAAGGGCACACCTATGTTAAAACTCATCAAACTATACACCTTAGATACGTATAATTAATTTTGCATCAATTATACTGCAATAAAGCTGTTCAAAAATAAATATAGGTACTCTCTACTACAGTTTCTGGGCCAATTACCCCAAGCCCCACAGATAAAAGATTTTCCCTTCCTGAAGTCAAGATCCCTTCTCCCCATAGCCTCCTAGAATGACTGAAAGGGGAAATTTGATTTGCTTCAAGGAAAACCCTGCTCTCACCTACAGAGCTGTGCTCTGTTCCTTTGTCCCTCAAAAGAAAATCAAACAATAATTCAACATCAGAATATTTTCTAATATCTTGGTTATTCATTCTTAAGGCCCCATGTGAGGCATCAAAAAGACCAGAATAGTCTGGGTTCAGCACAATACTTTTCTATCTGTCTTCTTCCATACAAAGCTTCGAAAAAGTTTAAATTATTGCTTTAACTATAGTGACCTACTTACACATATAATCTAAATCCACAAATATAATGTCAAATCATCCAAATTTTGACTCTTGGTTTAATTTTGCAATTTAAGCTATCTTCTGATATAACTATTAATCTCTCAGTTTTTAAATTTTTATTAACTTTGTGTTGCTATTGAATTTCATTATATTATAGTATTAATGCTTTTCTTTTAATCTGAAAGTAACTATCTCACTGAGTCATTTATGTCAGAGAACATCTTAACGGATATTCCACCTGGGTATTTGTATATGTACATTATTGCAGGAAGTTTCCTCTCTTTGGCTGCCCAGAATTCAAACAGCTTTCTGATTAGAATATTCTAGAGAGACAAGCCGCCCAATATTCTCTCCCCATACCGTGGAAGGTAAATGCAGTCAATTGACTGATCCTTGGCCATGTGTATACTTCTGCTTAGAAATAAATGTTGGGAGTGCCTGGGTGGCTCAGTGGGCTAGGGCCTCTGCCTTCGGCTCAGGTCATGATCCCGGGGTCATGGGATCGAGCCCCACATCGGATTCTCTGCTCGGCGAGGAGCCTGCTTCCTCCTCTCCCTGACTGCCTCTCTGCCTACTTGTAATCTCGTCTGTCAAATAGATAAATAAATAAAAATCTTTAAAAAAAAAGAAAGAAAGAAAGAAAGAAAGAAAGAAATGTTGGGGGGTTTTCCCTGGGTGGCTCAGTCATTAAAAGTGCCTTCAGCTTAGGTCATGATCCCCATGTCCTGGGATCAAGCCCCGCATCAGGCTCCCTACTCAGCGGAAGCCTGCTTCTCCCTCTCCCACTACTGCTGCTTGTGTTCCCTCTCCCTCTTCTGTCGAATAAATAAATAAAACCTGAAACAAACAAACAAATAAATAAATAAATCTTGGCATTCATTTATTGTGGCAACATCCAGTGGCTTGGATATATTCTTCCATGAAAAAAAAAAAATGTGTGACTAGTGGCAGCATCAGAAGCAGGTCATTCCTGCTGCATGTCCTTGACTGAGGATCTTCTTGCCTTTCCTGTCTATTATATTAACAGGTGTTTGTCTCATCTTTTTCTCTACATCCTTCCAGTAAACTACTCTTCTTTTTCAGTTAGTTCCAGTCAGTTTCTGTCGCATGCAGTTAGGAATCTTGAATGATACATATATGTACCTGTTCATATATCAATGCAGTTTAGGCATTTCTTGTTGGGTCCTGATACAGAGTGGCTCTGTATTTTTCATGATGCATGGCAGTAGAAAGAAGATTGGTCTGAGAGCCAGAAAACCTCAAATTCCTTATTGTAGTATCTAAGGGCATAGGCTTTGAAGTCACCCATGAGTCCATATCTCAACTTCTCCAAACTGAATGACTTGGAGCAAATTACTTGTTCTCCCATAGCCTCAATTTCTGCTTTCATAAAATGGGAATAATGATAACCCCACCCTTACAGTGAGAATTAAATAATCCATGTACATAGAATATTTAGAAGAGTATCTGGTACATAATAAGCACTTGGCAAATGTTTGTTATTGTTGCTGTTGTTATTGCATTTTTACTATGGAGCCCGATGTTCTGTGTTTGAGTCCAAGCTTATTAATTTTGTGACACAGAGCAAAGATAGATACTATATATTAATTGTCTCTCTATATAAATGATATATAGACATATACACATACACACACACATATATATGGGGTGTGTGTGTATGTGTATATGTCTATATATAAAGATAGATATACATATATAGATATACGTATTTATATAGATATACATATATATACATATATATGTATGTACACACACACACATATATACACTGTTTCATTTTTGGTTCTGTCGTCTATACAATCTAGAGAATAATATTATTAAAGAGTTAATAAGTACTTAGCATAGTATCTGAGGACGTACTACAAATATTAACTACTATTTCAATGATTGTATCACTGCATCTCCTTGGGCCTTGCAGTCCTTCTCCACATAATGAAGATATTGAAACTAAGTTAAGTTGCCTGCTTATTGCAGGTTTGAAGTAATTCTGTGTGTTCTCCTAAGTGTCTCATGTGATAAATTCAAACAAAGTCTTGACATTCTAGGGCCTGTTTCCTCAAAGTGTGTCTGGACACCTACTGGATCAGGAACACCAGAAAAGTTTGTTAAAATGTAGATTCCTGAGGCTCATCCTAGATGATTGAATTGGAATTTTCATGGTGTGACCTCGGACTTTACATTTTAAAATCCACCCTCTGTGTGATCTAGGTTCTAACACTGCAAAAAATTTTAAGTAAATGATTTATGAGGATTAACCAGTAGTATGTGAGCATACATCTAATTAGAAAAGAGTATGTGTTTGTCCATGTTTGTGTATTTATTGTCAGGAATAGATATCAGATAGGCCTAAAGATTAATCATGTTAAGAGAAGGTATAGTCCTGGGGATAACTTGATGGAAGAAACTAATGATGTATTTCTCCATATGAGTTAGTTTTGTTGCCAGTCCTAATAGGTGTTTAGTCAACATGATGTTTACATCTTTTTGACTTGAATTTCTCTTGCAGTTATTGATTGGTTAAAATTCAATCAAAATGATGACAAGACTCCTCTTTTTTTTTACTCAGGTGACTCTGGCAGGTGTCATGTACAGTAGCTGTCAATTTCTGAGAACCTACTCAGTGCTAGAAACTCCATTATTTACTCAATATACATAATCTTATTTAATTCTTACATAAAAGGGTTATTAGTCATTTTTTTGGTAACCAAAAATGATAGAAAAGAAAAGAAAAGAAAGAACAAGAACCAGTACAGTTTAACATGTTGCCCCAAATCTTGCCTATAGTAGATGCTGTGGCTGAAAAATGAGTCCAAGTCTCCCTGACTCCAAATTGGTGCTTGTCTTTTAGAGAATAGTTTTTATTTATTTGTTTATTTATTTTAAGATTTATTTACTTTTAGAGAGAGAGAGAGAAAACCCGAGGGGGTGGATGTGGACAGAGAGAGAGGGAGAGAGAATCTAAAACAAACTCCTCGCTGAGCATGGAGCCCAATAAGGGGCCTGATTCCATGACCCTGAGATCCCGACCTGAGTCAAAACCAAGAGTCTGATGCTCAATGGACTGAGCCACCCAGATTCCCTAGAGAACCATTTTAAAGTACATCTTAAAGTACCTTTAGCTACCTTTGTTCATCATCAGAGAAAGTTGATAGATTTTAATGCAAAAAATACTTTCCCAAACCTATACAAATACTAGTCCTTTATTCTGTATTTCTGTGTGTGACTTGATATTGAAGGGAAAGAGGAGTTAGGAAATCCTCAAATGTACTGCAACATTTATAACTAAAATCAAAACAAAAGTTCAGAAAAGGGAGCAGTCTCAGAGCACCTGGGTGGCTCAGTGGGTTAATCCTCTGCCTTCGGCTCAGGTCATGATCTCAAGGTCCTGGGATCGAGCCCCACATCGGGCTCTCTGCTCAGCAGGGGGCCTGCTTCCTCCTCTCTGCCTCCTCTCTGCCTGTGTCTCTGCCTACTTGTAATCTCTGTCTGTCAAATAAATAAATAAAATCTTAAAAAAAAAAGAAAAGGGAGCAGTCTCTCAGATACATCTAAACCCCAGCAAAAGTTTCTTTCACAATATTTACTTGGAAAAAGGCTGTCAAAAAGACAGGGGCCACCCAACCACCAATGGACCTCAAGTCATGGATATAGAAGGAGAAAGTTAAAAATGAACTTGTTTATTTGTAGAGGAAGTACTCCAAGAAGTGTTTACAGATAAAGCTGACCTTTGAACAAAGTGGGAATTAGGGGTGCTGAACCCCACAAAGTGAAAAATCTGCATATAACTTTTGACTCTCCAAAAACTTAACTACTATAACCCAGTGTTGGCCTAACAGATAGTATAAACACCAAATTAACACCTACTTGTATGTCCTACGTCTTATAAATGGTATTCTCACAATAAAGTTAACTAGAGGTAAGAAAACATTATTAAGAAAATCATAAAGAAAAGAAAATACATTCATAAGACTGTACAGTATTTATCAAAAAATATCCGTGTTTAAGTGGACCCATGCACTACAAACCTGTGTTGTTTATGGGTCATCTGTATTTCAATATTTTTTCCTGAAAATTTTTACCATCGATGTTTCTGGCTCTCTGATCAGATACCATCTGATTCTGATTCTGATTCTCTAAAAATTGAATATGACTAGTAACCTTGCAAACCAGTAGCAGCCATAATCCCTCAAAGTCACGAAAACTCCCATTTATAATTTCTAAAGAGTTTATTTAATATAGGTATAATCAGTTACTATTTGTAAATGACCTTCAGACATGTATTAAACCTTCTCTGTTTCTATTTCCTCATCTGTAAAATGAGAAGAATAATAATGCCTAATTGAGTAGATCATTCCGAGGAGTAAACAAGTTGCAGCATGTAAAATGATTATAAAGACGCTTAGCACATAATAAGGCCTAAAATAATATTGTTAGTATTATGCTTGACTCAATAACATTGCCAATATCAAGTTACTATTATTATTGTTGCTATTAGTACCTCAAATGTGAGACAACTATGAGGATGTTGCCTGTGTGCTCCCAAGGCAGTGTATGAAGGGACAGAGCAAGGAAACGTCTTCCTGAAAATAAGAGTGATAATGTCAGTATCAATTGCTGAGCTATTAACAAATTCTAAATATGAAGCAAATGAGGGAGCCCAGAGGCATCTGTAGTAGTCAGACTCTAATCAGAACCATGGACAGTGAATGGTGGTGCATTCATAGAGGTATGCTGGAGTTCTATGTGATGGTTAATGTTCAGTGTAATCTGTTATTGGTTTTGAAATCCTTGCAAATTAATTTTCTTGAATGTATATGTAAATTATAACAAGTGACACCCTTCATCTTAAGAAACATGGTGCTTCTCAGAAGTCAAGTCAGATGACAATTTATGAAGATCAAAATGTTTGCAAAAGATTCTATTTGGGGGTCTCTGGGTGGCTCAGTGGGTTAATCCTCTGCCTTCACTCAGGTCATGATCTCAGGGTCCTGGGATCAAGCCCCATGTCAGGCTCTCTGCTCAGCAGGGAGCCTGCTTCCCCCTTCTCTCTAAGCCTGTCTCTCTGCCTATCTATGATCTCTGTCTGTCAAATAAATAAAATATATATATATTTTTAAAAATTCTATTTGGAAGGAGAATCAATGACTTCTCTCCCAAGGCTGTAAGTTCAGGTTTTGTTTATTGAGCTTTCTGGAAATAAAATATATCTAATTTGGTTTTTGCTTAATGAATAAACAATAGGAGGAAAGACACAAATTACCAGTTACATTTGAAATGAGGTCATTTTCAAAATCATTAATCAAGAGTAAAAATATCTAAATAACCTCAACCTTGTAAACCTGTATTATTAGGGACAGAATTACAGTAAGTTTTTCATGTACTTATTCCTTCTTTCCTGTTGTATGAATATGATATGAGTATTTATGTGTAATACCTATTTAATTAGAATGATGAGGTTTTTAAAAAACCAATATACTTTAGTTAAGATTTTGCAGGCTCCTTTAAAAATCTAACTATGCTCTATTAACCAGCTTTGAGTAGTAAAAAGCCATTCTCTAGCCTGCTGAGTAAATATGAATTTCACAGTTAAATACATAAAATAAAGATTACATCCAATGGTCATGAGGGACATGTTTTTAGGAGTATACTAATTAAACTACATCCTTCAGACAACATGTTTCTACACTTACTAGCAATGAACCATATCTGATTGGTCATTAAGTAATTAGGAATGCTAATGTAAATAAAGTGCCATTCAAATGGGGCTTCAGACTGGAGATGAATCATATATTCTGTCTTCTGGTCTGAACTGTATACAGATCAATCAAATAAAACACCCAAGAAAAGAGTACTTAAGACCAAAAGCAAAAGATGGTGCCATCTGTCATTTACTGCTAAATAGACTCTGTATTGTTAAGCAGGGTTATTTTTAAAATTTTACTGACAATTTAAAAGTGTTATAAACAACTTGAGGAAAAAAAAGTACTGAAATTGTGACCCTACATTTTTCTATGCTTTTGTAATTTCCATTTCTATGTGTATGTGTGTGTTTATACGTGTGTGTGTGTGTCTAGTTCCTATGAAATGGCAAATGTGAGAAGTCCAAGAATTTACAGAGTCACGAAGATGGTGAGATAGGAATGGAAAATTAACTGACACTGGACTAGAAAGAGGGGAATACTGACTAAAAGTTGGGAAGTGGAGCAATTAGAAGAAAAAGAAATGAGGAAAAATGGCAAAGTGTTGAGACTTATAAAACTACATAACAATAGAATGGAACTCAAAACCTCAGGATCAATAATCCTTAAATATGAAAAAAAAATCCTTAAATATGGAATATGTGTCAAGAAAATTTAATTAAAGGGGCGCCTGGGTGGCTCAGTGGATTAAGCCGCTGCCTTCGGCTCAGGTCATGATCTCAGGGTCATGGGATCGAGTCCCGCATCGGGCTCTCTGCTCAGCAGGGAGCCTGCTTCCCTCTCTCTCTCTCTCTCTGGCTGCCTCTCTGTCTACTTGTGATTTCTCTCTGTCAGATAAATAAATCTTTAAAAAAAAAAAAAGAAAGAAAATTTAATTAAAGTATTTATGTGTAATATCTATTTAGAATGATGAGGTTTTTAGTGTTAAAAAAATAGGAAAATGATTGTACATTGGACAACAATTTTAGAATGAATTAGTACAAAAAAAATCTTTAAATACTGGAAATTTTTCAAAAGGATGATCCCTTGCTTGCATTGGTAATAAGTACTTACCTGGCATCTGGTAGGTGCCAAAAAAATTTGTTAAATTAATTAATGAATGAACTAATTATGCAAATTTCAACATAAGACATGTCCTTTTTCCAGGAAGTAAATAAAAAACCAAATATTTTCCGTACGTTACTTTGTCACAGTGACAGCCTTTTAATAATTTTACTGCCACTCCTGTTCTTTTATGTCATCTTTTGCTGGGGCACAATTTACATTCAATAAAGTGAATAAAGTATATTAAGAATGAAGCTTGATAATGTCGTGCATAAGCACATAGCCAATAATATCACACAAATAAACATTTAGCACATTTCCATAACACTGAAGAGTTTCATCTACCCTTTGTTTGTCAATATCAATCTCTTTATAGATAATCATTTATAGTTGTTATTTCTTGAATTTTTTTTAAGTGGAGTCATATATTTTGTGCATTTTATATCTTCTTTCAGTCAACATAATATTTTTAAGATTCACCCATGTCATTATGTACATCAAAAGTACACATATGTATGCATATTGTCATGTATATACATGCAATGTTTATGTCATACATATAAAATATGTGTCAGACACATACAAAAAGTAAGTTGTTCTTTTCTATTGCTGCACTGCATTTCATTATATGAATACATTAGAATATGTTTATCCATTCTCCTATTGAAAAGCATTTAGGTTTTTCCAGTTTGGGTTATTATGGGCATTCTTGTATAGCTTTTCAGTGGACATGCTGATTCATTTCTCTTGAAGATGTATGCAAGAATGGAAATGATGGGACATATATTAGGATGTATTTAATGTGTTTGACACTGTCAAACTTTTCTTCAAGATCATTGGACCATTTTACATTTATTCAAAGTATGTCTTATACTCACATTCACATTTTTAATTTTATTTACCCTGGGAAATACGTGGCAATACCTTATAATGGTGGTGGTAATTCGCATTTTCCTCATGTCCAATGATGTGGGGTAAATTTTCAAATGGAAATTTGTACATCTTTTTGAAAGAAAGTTTTTTTTTTTTCACATATGGTGCATGTTTAAACTCTTGACTGCTTTACATTACACAATTCATTAAAACTTATGAAAAAAATATTTGAGAAGGCTCATAATGTAAAAGTGGAAGTTAAAATAATAGGCTTCTAGAACAAAGGTCAGTAAAGGCTAATCTGGTCTGTACTTGTCTTTGTTTTGTTTTAATCTTCTTAATTTAAAGGACCTGTAAATTTACATCTAGTCTTCAAATATAACACAGATACTTTCATGGGGAAAAAAACAAAAACTCAGCAACTTAGAAATAGAAGGGAACTTCCTCAACTTGATAAAAAAACATCCATTAAAAATCCATTGCAATTATCATACTTAAGGGTGAAAATAGAAGGCTTTTCCCCAAGATCAGGCCCAAAACAATGTCCTTACCATTCATATTTAACATTTTAATGGACATTCGAATCAGAACAATTAGGCAAGCAAAAAGAATGAAAAACCTCCATATTGGAGGAAGAAATAAAATGATCTAAGTGAGTTAAGATCAACTTACAAAAATCAAACTATATTAAAAATCTGAGAATGAAATTAAGAAAACGGTTTCATTTATAGTTGCATCAAAAAGAATAAAATACTTAGGAATAAATCTAACAAAAAAGTAAAAGATTCACACACTTAAAACTACAAAACACCATGAAAGAAATTAAAGAAGACCTAAATAAATGGAAAAACATACCTTGTTTATGTACTGAAAGGCTTGACATTAGTAGGATGGTAACACTGCCCAGATTTGAATGCATATTCAATGCAATCCCTATCAAAATCCCAGCTAGCTTTTCTGCAGAAATTGACAAAATGATCCCCAAATTCCTATGCTAATTCAAGGGATCCAGTATATCTATAATAGTCTTCAAGAGATCAATGATGAAGGATTTACACTTCTTGATTTCAAAACTTATAGCAAAACTATAGTGATCAAGACTGCCTAGTACTCACTTGAAACTTATGTAACAATATACTCTATGCCATTATCAACTGGAATTAAAATAAAAACTTTTAAAAAGAGAGGAGAGAAAAAGACTTCATGGTACTAGGATAATGATAGATATATAAAGTAATGGAAGAAAATTCAGAGTCCAGGAAGAAATCTTACACTTATAGTCAATGATTTTTAACAAGGTTCAAGACAACTCAATGAAAGAAAGAATAATCTTAAAAAAAAAAAAAAAAAGATGTGAGAATAACAGAATAACCATGTGCAAAGAAATGCAGTTGGAATTCTAATTCAGACCATATTTGTCTGAAATTAAGACCAAAATTAAGTCAAAATGGTTCAAATGCCTGAATGTAAGAGCATTTAAAATTACAAGTTCTTAGAAGAAAACATAACCATGCATCTTTGTGACCTTAGATTAGGCAATGATTTCTTAGATATGATACCAAATCCCAAGCAACAAAATAAAAAGAAAAAGAAATTGGACTTAACCCAAATTTAAAAAGGGTTCACTTCAAAATACATTATCAATAAAGTAAATAAGACACCCCACAGAATGAAAGAGAATATTTGTAAATCATATGTGTCATGTAACAAAAGTATTTAGAACTCTTAAAACTCAAAAATGGAAAAAAAATCTAAAAATGGGCAAAGTATTTGAATAGATATTTCTCTAAAGAAGATTTACAAATGTCTAATAACCACATGGAAAATGTGAAATGTCATTAGACATTAAGAACATATAAATGTAGAATAAACCACAATGAGATACCACTTGCTAACCATTCCGGTGGTTATAGTCAAGGATAAAACCAAATGCTGGCAAGGAACTCATCCAGGTCCATATGTGGACACTGGGATCCTCATATATTGTTGGTGGGCATGTAAAATGGCACACTTGCTTTAGAAAACAGTTTGATATTTGCACAAAAATTTAGAGTTATCTTACAATCCAGTAATTCCTCTCCTAGGTAAACATCCAAGAGAATTAAAACATGTATATATAAAAACTTGTAAACAGATATTTATCTTTAGATCACCCTTCATAGTAGCCAATCTGACTACAAGTACATTCACACTGACACAATCCCCTGATCTTGGTTACATTTTTTTCAGTTTTAAGTGTGTGTATTAAATCTTACACAATTTTATCACATATTGATTTGAGGCCTCCTGGCATAGTTAAGTTACAGAACAGTTCCATCACCACAGGTTTTCGTCATTTTGCCCTCTTACAGACATAGCCACCACCTTCCCAACTGTTGTGTCTGGGTAGCTGAGAATTGGGAGAAGAGATGACATCATCTTCTGCCACTGGGTGAGAACCCTGAGACATGCCCTCCATGTGTGGGGTGGGGATGCATTGCTTGGCTTCCTTGGCTGCCATTGCTGCTGTCAGGGGGTAGGTGGGAAATCAGTTACCCTACATCCCTACCTTTAATGGCATCTGTCCTGTCACTGCCTTTGGCTAAGTCCATACTGGGCTTCCCCCTCCTAGCCCTTTGACCAAAAGGAACAGGTTTTACCTAGGTATGTGTATTTGTTTGTTTGTTTGTTTTGTGTCTTCATGTTGGCACTGTGGATTTCAGGCTCAATGGTGCCCAATCAGGGACATAAGAAAGTTTAAAAAAGAAAATCCAAGGAATTCAAGGTAATGTGATTGTTAGGGTCCTGAGTTCCCTACCCAGGACATCTTTTTTCTACTCACCCCTAGTCCTTTTACATTTGTCTGCTGAATAATTTCCAGAGTATTTAGTTATAATTATAGGGAAAGAATTGGGAAAATTGAGTTTACACCATCTTGTCCCTGAACAGAAAGTCTCTCTGTCTGTTTTTATAATGGGAGTTTTATTGGAATACAACCATGCTCACACTCATTCTTATTGTTTATTGTGTACCAAGGCTACAGTTATAGCTGAGTATTTTCAACAAAGACCCATAAGGCTTAAAAAAGTTTAAAACTACCATGAAGCCCTTTACAGAAAATATTTGATGTGCCCTGCTCTACAAGAGAACATGTGACTACATATACATGACCTTAGAATTAGCAAAGATTTCTTAGAACCCCAAACTCACCAATCATTAAAAAAAAAAAAAAAAAAAAAAATTGTAAATTGGACTTTAGCAATGAGAAAAGCTGTCTTCCAATGTAGGACTTCAACATTATTATGCGTTTCAAAGAGTCATCTGGGGGGCACCTGGGTGGCTTAGTGTGTTAAAGCCTCTGCCTTCAGTTCAGGTCAGGATCCCAGGGAACTGGGATTGAGCCCTGCATCCGTGCTTTCTGCTCAGCAGGGAGCCTGCTTCTCCTTCTCCCTCTGCCTGCCTCTCTGCCTACTTGTGATCTCTCTGTCAAATAAATAAATAAATAAATCTTTAAAAAAAAAAAAAAAAAAGAGTCAAAGATTCTCCTGGGCCATTATCAAAACAGAACACTGTTTATCTGTACCTGATAAGTCTACTAATGTAGCATCTTTATTAAATCACATAAGAACACAAGTGAATGCCCTGAGTGATCCAACCTCCAGCCTGGGGACTTGGTAACTACTAGGGATTCAGGTCATGAGACTCTTGATGGAAAAAATATGTCACTGATTTTGGGGAATTATTGTCTTAACCTATGTTTTCTCTTGCATATGCCTGTGTTGTTGCTGTGGTATTTGCCCCCTTTACAGCTAGATAGCTACCAAATGAGCCACCTTCATCTAGCAATATCCCTTGTTGACCACTCAGGGCCCATTGTGGGAGAGGAGGATGGAGCTTTGGAGGAGGTCATCTAGAAGACAAGACCACTCGTTGACCTACTGTCTGGACCCCAGCAATTAGAGGCTCCCCATCCCCTCTCCTCCTTGGAATGTGATTTTCACTTGCCTTGCCTGCTCCCAGAGCCTATTCTAAGAGTACAGCTCTTATATAGAAAAGTCCCTTTGAGACCATCTGGATGGTATACATGACTGAACTCAGTTAAAGCTTCTATATAAACTTTGAAGATTTGACAGGTAGACGTGGGGATCTACTTGTCTTACTGCTGCCCAAGACAAGCCTCATAAGTAAGTTTCCATGCTCATCAGAACTGCCACCTGCCAATTTGGAGTGACCTACCTCTTTCTTTTGTCTCTCTCTGCCCTGTACTTATGGAGGCAGTTTCAGATTACAACTGGGAAGCTCCCAAGGAGGTTGAAAACTAACATAACAGTATTGGTGGATTTAAAATTATTGAGACATGGCAATATGAAAACATATCCAGATATTTTATATTAATTCTTATGGAAGTAATTCAGTACAGAGTTTATTTACCTGGAACCTAATCTCAGTGTATAATGATTACCTTATATAACCATATTTCTTAGCAGGGAACTCTATAAATAAACAGTGCATTGTTAGAATTATAGGACTCATTAGTAAAAACTTTCTATTTATCAATTTGCAAGAAATGTAAGTTGATTTACTTTCTCATTACCTAGGAAGTGTTTTTCATACTCCTGACTCATCTCTGTTCTGTTCTTTGTACAGTAAATAAAGTTATAAGTCCCGTGAAGTAATAAACTACAAATTATAATGCTTCATTGCATAGGCAAGTAACAGGAAATGAATTATGAAGAACAAAGTCCTTGTTACACAAGCTTCAATAATCCTTAATTCTGAACAGGGAAATAGCCAATCAGTTGTGTAGGGGTCTATAAATAAGTAGGATAATAAGCATTTGAATATTATTGACACGAGTTTTTATTTTAGTAGAAGGGAGAGCTATCCAGAGAATCAGTGAGAAGTCAGCTTTCTAATGAGTTACACAAACTTCATATTCCCTTCTTTTTAAATCTCTAGTAAATTTGGTCTTCAGACTACCAGGAATTTGTAAAAATAAGCATGTTGGGCAGTAATAAAATGCAGTTTTCTAAGTGAGGATTAGAACGTCACACCAGGATAACTGAAAGTTTTTAAGTGTTGCCCTTGCCTTTTCATCAAGCAGATGATGAATATGCAGATATAGCTGCATGTGATTGGACCTTGTGTCCTTGTGATGTATTTGTAAGGGCTGCCTTAGAACAATGTGTGTTTGATGGCCGGGGAGCTCTGAGGTAAGGAAACAAAAGTATGACATGACAGTTTTTGCAGTTTGGCATGAGTAAATTTGTTCTCTTTTAGACTGATGTTATTAATGAATTTATTTTTAATATCAGTGTATTAAAAATGGGCCTAGCTACATACTTTCTAGAAAAGAGAAATAAAAGTACTGGAAACCTTTACAGTCCAGGGCTTCCTAGAGAAGTGATGAGTCCAGACCTAGAGGAGGAAGTGTATGCATAAGCCTACGACATCTGGTTATGTCCCCAAAATACAGAAGGTAATACATATTGATATCATGTAAGCAAAAATTATAACCTGTCTGAAAGAGCTTCTACTAGCCAGAGATGGAATGGTTTGAATATCAAGAAGAACAGGGACTGAAATGAATACATAATGGCAAATAAAAAAAAAATTCATGAGATCAAAATGATAACTAAAAAGAAAAAGGCACTCATTGGTCATTTAGTATTATTCAAAAAAATGGTAAATAACTGAAATTCTTGATGAAGTATTTATCCTGGTTTTTCTGAAGAAAATTTCCTGTAGGGTAAACAGACTTGGTAAAGGAACTTTTAAAATTAAAATTTCAGCTAATAAATGCAAAATGAATGATTTTGCTATTCTGCATGCATAACAAATCTGGGCAGTTACTATCCATAGATATCAAAGCAATCAGATGAATGTTTGCAAACCTGGTAAGGGAGGCGTCACCAAAATGGATTCCTGATGAATTCCTGAATCCATGGACCAATCTCAACAGCACTAAAGGAGAGCTTGCATATGCTATCTGGTATGATGCCATGAAAGTACATACCACTTTGAATTCTCTCCCTCTCTCTCTCTCTCTCTCTCTCACACACACACACACACACACACTCTCTCTCTCTTTCTCTCTCTCTTTGTCTCTCTCTGAACTGAAATCTAAGTCTCAAGGTATGAAAACTACCAGCTGACAGGAAATAGAAAAAACATAGAAAGGAAATGACATCACAGGAAAGCATGCAACCAAATCCAGATATTCAGCATTCTGACTGACAAAGGATTCAGTTTCATCAGTGAGTAAACAGGAGAGCAAAAAGGGAGAAAAGCTATTATAATGTCCATAATATTTAAAAGACACATTAAGATGTAGTGTGTAGACCTTAATATACACAAAGCCCTCTTAGAAATTTTTTGGTAGATAATCCCAAGAACTTTGAATATCTAATGGCTTTGTGGTCTTATTTTTTTTTAGATAGTTATCTATTAATAAAAAATGTATAAGTATTTGTGGTTTAAATGTACAGTTTTGTGTGTTTTGCCTTGTAAAGTATTGCCTATAGTAAGGTTATGTTTTACAAAGTATTTTTAGAATTATGAGAGTAATAATTTAAAAACTATGGAGGCAAGAAAGATGAATCTAGAGTGAATAAAATACTGAATATTGAATATTTTTTTAAAAAATACCTAATGGGTATATCGAGAATCACTGTGTTCTTTTCACTACATTAGTGTAATTTTGAAAATATCCAAGAAATGAGTAAAAAAAGAATATGACTCAGAAATTGCTTAGGAATCAAATCTGAATTTTCCAGGTGTGTGAATATATTAATTGTGTTTTGGTGCCTGACAAATTCCCCTAGAACTTAGTGGTTTAAAACAGTTATATGTCACTGTTCCTAATGTGAGGAAATTGGGAGTGGTGTGGTTGACTGGTTCTGTTTCAGGATCTCCTGAAGTTTCAGTCAAATGTTGATAGGGCTTCATTTTCACAAAAGCTATAGGCTGGGAGATTACTCCCAAAATGGTTCACTCATACATCTGTCCTCTGGAGACTCCTGTTATTCACTGGCTTTCAGGAGAGCCCTGAGTTTCTCACCCTGTCTGTATCCTCATCGAGCTGCTCCCTGGTCTTCCAGAGAAAGTAATCCAAGAGATAGCCTTGATGCCCTCTTATCACCTAGTCACAAACAGGACATACCGTACCTCTGGTCATAATCTACCAGTGACCCAGACCAGCTATAACACAATATGGAAAAGATGATACACAAAAACTGAATTCCAAAATTCAAGGATCATTGGGACAATCCTGAAAGACAGCAACCGTGATGGGATTATTGTATGATTGTTATTGTTGCTGTTAATTTCTAGTTCAATTTTGTTTTGGCCAAAAATTTGGTTTGCATTGCATCAATTCTCTGAACTTTTTTAGAACTTCTTTGTGACCTAGTATTTAAACATTTAAAAAATATTTTGTAAAGCTCCCATAAATGTGTCCTGTAACTTATATGGAGGACATAGTCTCTGTTTGTTCCCAGGTTTCTATAAATTATCTTTGGGATCACACTTTTGAGTCTGCCTTCCAAGGCTTTTACACTATCATAAGTTATTTGTCTGCTTTATCTACAAGTTATTTGTAGACCTGTGGAAAAGCTCCCATATTTATTGTAAATTTGTCTATTTATTTTGTAATGTTACTTGGCTGCTCTCCCATACTGGGAGGCCAATTTGTTTAGCTTTACTTTTTAAAAAAGATTTTACTTACTTATTTGACACAGAGAGAGAGAGAGAGAGAAAGAGAGAGCACACAGAGGGAGAGCGGCAGGCAGGAGGAGTGGGAGGAGCAGACTGAGCGGGGAGCCCAACTCAGGGCTCTGTCCCAGGACCTGGGGAAAACCTGACCTGAGCATAAGGCAAAGGCTTAACCAACAGAGCCACCCAGGCACCCCATATAGCTTAAATCTTTATTTTATGATAAGCATATTGCTATCCCGGCTTCTTATTGATAAAGATTTGTGTGGTTTGTGTTTTTCCATCCTTTTGGTCACTTGAAAGCATCTTCTCATTTCTATATCAAGTGTCTCAAATTCCATCAATCACTGACAGGCATTATAGATCTCATTCTTTAAAAGGCAATTTATCTTATTAATCTCTGTTTTCATAACTGAAATTCAGACGGCAGATGAAAAGAATTTCAATAAAACTGAGAATATGCGGAAGTGGACACAATAATCCTGTTGAGATCCTAGCATTAACAAAAACTTTTGTGATCCAAATAAAAAATGGGGACCATAGACCGCCTTGCTCAGAATGTCACAAATAGCTGAGAGCTGTCTGAAGAAGGAAGTTGGGGGTAATGATTTTAAATCAGTTTCCAATTTGAGTTTCAACTGCTAGATCTTACTTATGAAATAAATGATTTGCATTGGAAAACATGTACCGGTTATTAAAAAGAAGGCAAAAAATGCATATGACCGGTTTCTTAACAAGAGAGCCTTCAGTATCTTATATTTATATTTTATACTCAGGCCATAATAGAGGAATGCATGCTTTTCATAGAACAAATGACATTGCCGCTCCCTCACTGTGGGGCTTACTCAAGACATTCCAATAGAGACATAATCCCTTTTGTGCTTCTGAAATTAAAATGAATCATATGCAAAAATAAAGCTAGCCGAGTGGGTCTATGTAGCCCATTATGATTATTATGCATTATAGAACTGTACGCTGTGCTCTGCAATAGGTAAATTGTGCTAAATAAAGAATAGCATTGCTCCTCTGTAATAATTACATTTTACAAAATGCCTTCTTGCCAGCAAGTGGATGGAGCGAGAGGAAAAGATTTAGATTCATATTAAAAAAAGTTTATTTTTGAATAGAAGGCCAAGTTAACATCAGTGCCATCCATTAAAACTCAATTCGACCTGGATATTAGAAAAAGAAAAAACACAAACAAATGAGGCAGATGTTGGAAATCCGAGTAGGGACACAAAGCTGTTCCATTTTCATGACCAAAATTCAAAATGCGGATGGTAGAAACCTCAACAAAACGGAGGAGACTCTCCAAGACTTTGACTATTTCTATGCAGATTGGTAAAATGTCCTTATAACAAAGAAAATGTTCTATCACCACTTGAAATATATATGTATTTTACTATTTTAGAGTATAGTTTAGTTTTCTATCAGGGCTTGCTAATTCAAAAAATACACGAAGGTCATGACAAAATTTGTTAGGAACTTGAGATTTCCAAACTAAGAAAAATCCAGATGGAAACTCATTGGCTTCTCTATGTTCACCCTTTAAAATAAATTAATTGTGTTGTGGAAACATTATCCACATGGCTCCTGTCTCTCCATGTTCAATCTAGCTTCCTCCCGGTCACCAAAATAAAATAAAATAAAATAAAATCCCAATTTAATAAAATCACCATCTGTCTAAAATTCTTGCATACTTGACCACTGAGTATGACGTAAGGGATAGTTTGCTTTTCAAAACAGAATCCTAATTTACTCTTTCATTTCTAACTCTTGCTTCCCTCAGCTTTCTCTAAATGAGTGTTTTCTTTACTAGCCACTCTGTCACCCTGCTCCCGTGGTGATTTTGGAACTGCCCTGGGTTCTACCAATCCAGTCACCCCCACTGTCACAGAAGAGCAAATCACACATCTGATGTAGTCAACGTTAGAAAGTTGAGGAATGGTGAATACATAGAAATATGTCATTCTAGAATAGATAGTAACAGTTATTTTGTCAATGAATTTGTGAAAACGAGGCTATCTGAAGTCCACAAATCAGAAGCGCCTGGGTGGCCCAGTCGTTCAGCATCTGCCTTCTGCTCAGGTCATGATCTTGGGGTCCTGGGATGGAGCCCTGCCTCCTACTCCTTGCTCAGTGGGGAACCTTCTTCTCCCTTTGTCACATTTACTTAAATAAGTAAAATATTTAAAAAAAATAAAGTCTACACATCTATTCACCCTTCCACAGATGTTTAATGAAAACTTACTGTGTGCAGCATATCTTATAAGGATAAGGTAAGGATACAGAGCAGAAATTCCTGCTCTCATGCAATGTCTATCCCAAGGCAGGATCTCTACCATAACTGAGATATATAAACAGTCATCAGTGATTTCTTAGTGGTTACTGCTACAGATGAAAAACAAAGCATAAAGATATACAAGAAATATCCTGCATGGTGGTACATTGAAATGTTGGCTTGGGCAGGTGGTACATTGAAGTGTGGCTTGGGCAGGTCTGCCTGAGAAGGTGACAGCTGAGAAAACATCCCAAGAAAGTGACCACTGTACTCTGCTGACAGAGGATGTGGCATATTCCGCCAAGGAAGAGTGAGGCCCCGAGGCAGCAATGAGCCAGGTGCGTTTCACAAACAACCAAGATGCTAGAGCAGCAGCTACGGAGATACTAGGGGATTTCTGCATGGTTCATAATTTAGGCCGGCATCACAGACATGAACACTGGGTTTAGACCTGGAGAGACTGGGACAGCATCAAGGCATACTGAAACCATAAGATGAACAAAATAACGATCAGAAGAATCTGGAAGAAAAGAGAAAAATCTTTAGTCGGAACGAGAAAAGAGAAAAGATTTCCTTAGGCACATCCAGACTTTTTTCTGTTCCTTGAACAGTATGAAATGATTAAAAGTGAATACCAGCATTGGGT
This sequence comes from Mustela nigripes, assembly GCF_022355385.1. Classification (NCBI taxonomy): domain Eukaryota; kingdom Metazoa; phylum Chordata; class Mammalia; order Carnivora; family Mustelidae; genus Mustela; species Mustela nigripes. The sequence continues at coordinate 83,953,717 of NC_081563.1, read as the reverse complement.
TTCCGTTGATGTTCACTCACACAGATGCTCTTAAATAACCTTCACTGGAATCCCTGTTCAACTCTAGATGGCTACCTATTTTCTCTTTCAATGTACAGATTAAGTTCTAAAGGATACGGTCCACATGTTTGCTTCTGCCCCTCTGCGTTCTACTCTGAACCTAACCTTTTACCTTGACAGTGCCACTCAAGAAGCACCTAGAAGCCGACACCTGTATGGGAAGGACTCAGCATGCTCCCTCCTTCATGCCAGGACCTGCTTCAGAAAAAGTCAAAGGTGTGAATTTCTCAGTACAATTGTGGACTTCATTTTTAGAGCTTTCTTTCTCTGATAAGTCTTCAATTCTATACCCACTTGGTTTTTTTCTTTTTCTTTTTTCTCTTCTCTTCTCTGCTTTTTATTCTCTTCTCCTCCTTCCTTTTCTTCTCCTTGCTTTACCTTACCTTACCTTATTTTACCTTTCCTTTCCTATTTTAAGGCTGCTACATAAAATATAGATGTTCAGTTAGCTACAAACTCCAGACAAGGGACTATTTCCAGGATACTTAAGTCCCAAATATTCCATGAGGCCTATGTATACTAAAAGTCACTTGTTATCCAAATTCAAATTTAAATCCTTCCTTGAATTAAAAAAAATTTAGAAGGACTTTAGATGTACAGAATGATTACAGGATTTCCCATATATCCACAATTTCTGTGTTATTAACATCTTACAGTACATTGGCTACAATTAACAAACAAAACCGATGTGATATTATTATGAAATTTCACATTTTATTTGGATTTTCTTAGTTTACAATGATGTCCTTTTCTGTCCCACGTTACATTTAGTTATCATATCTCCTTGGCCTCCTCTTGGCTGTGGCAGTTTCGAAGGCTTTTCCTTAGGGTACTTGCTAGGATACGGTCCTTCTGTAAAGTTCCATTTGCCTTTAGGGTTGCAGACTCTACTCATTTTCTTTTCTTTTCTCTCTTTTTTTTTTTCCCCCAAATGACAGGAATATTTTTAATTTTTTTTTATTTTTTATAAACATATATTTTTATCCCCAGAGGTACAGGTCTGTGCATCACCAGGTTTACACACTTCACAGCACTCACCAAAGCACATACCCTCCCCAATGTCCATAATACCACCTCCTTCTCCCAAACCCCCTCCCCCCAGCAACCCTCAGTTTGTTTTGTGAGATTAAGAGTCACTTATGGTTTGTTTCCCTCCCAATCCCATCTTGTTTCATTGATTCTTCTCCTACCCACTTAAGCCCCCATGTTGCATCACCACTTCCTCATATCAGGGAGATCATATGATAGTTGTCTTTCTCCAATTGACTTATTTCGCTAAGCATGATACGCTCTAGTTCCATCCATGTTGTCGCAAATGGCAAGATTTCATTTCTTTTGATGGCTGCATAGTATTCCATTATTCCACCCCCACCCCACCACCAACAAAGAGTATCATTTTCAAAGTACTCAGGTCAGCACCTTTCCCCGTACCCTGGTTCAGCGAAGAAGTTGCATATATTTGTAATAAAATTAAATCAGTTTCACATATTCTTTATACCATCCTCAAACTCTCTTGACTTCCTAAATAAATTTTTTTAATTTTAAGGTTCACACTTTGTGCTATAAAATTCAATTTTTTTAAGTATAGTGTCAAATATCTACAATTACAACATCCTAGGGAATAGCTTCACTACCCTTAAAACACAAACAGAAAACAAAACAACAACAAAAACCCTGTGTCATTGCAGATACAGACATAACTCAATTACTCTTTAACAAAGATACCAAGGTAATTAAAAGCGAAAGGACAGTCTTTCACAATGGTGCTGGAATCATTCATCCATGGTAACACTTGGGAATACAAAGTATAAGGAAACACACCAATAAGGCAATTGGATAAAAAAAAAAAAAAAAAACCTCAGTCCTCCACCAATTCAATCCGCTCTCCTCACCCCTCCAAAATCTTAGCAACTACTTACGTTTTTAGTGGTTCTGAAGTTTTCCAGGTTCTAAAGTCTTTTAAGAATGTCTTATAAATGGGATCCTACAGTTTGGAACCACTGAGACTTAACCATGAATATTTTAATTTCCTCCATGTCTTTTCCTAGCTTGAGAGCTCATAACTTTTTATTGCCGCATATTTTACTGTATGGACACAACATATTTTTGCATTCACTCACCTATTGAAGGAGATACTGGTTTCTTCCAGTTTTTGGTAATTATTAATTAAGTTGTTATAAATATTCACATGGCAAACTTTTGTGAGGACATAAGTTTTCAAATTGGTTGTGTAAATACCTAAAGGAATACAACTGCTGGGTTTTGTGGTAAGTCTGTCAACTTATTTGGGTAAATACTAAAGAATGAGGTTTCCAGATCATATGTTAAGATTGTGTTTAGTTTCATAAGAAACTGCCAAGCTGTCTTCAAAAGTGTTTGCAGCAGTTTGCATTCTACCAACAATGAATGTGAGTTCTTGAAGCTCCATATCCTAACTAGTAATTGACATTGTCAATTAAAAAAAAATTAGTCATTCTAATATATATATAGTATTTTATATATATAGTATTATTTATATATAGCATTATATATATATTCTTGTATATATGTATAGTATTAATTCATTCATGTTTATATATATAATGCTATATATAAACATGTTAAATATATATACATATGTGCCATATATAAACATGCTATATATAAACATATATATATCTATATATAGATATATAGTATTAGTTCATTCATGTTTAAATTCCGATCTCCTAAAGAAAATTGAATTGAGCATCTTTTCATATGGGTATTGGTCATCGTACATCTTCTTTGGGGTACATATTCAGATCCTTTATCCATTTTTTTCTTAAATGGAGTTGTTTTGTCTCTTATTGAGCTTTAAGCATTCTTTGCACATGATGGATACAAAGTTTTTTATGAAATATGTGTTTTACTAATACTTTCTTCCAATCTGTGCCTTGTTTTCTTCTATTGCCTTAATAGGAGTTTAAAATTTTAATAAAATCCAATATATCAAATTTTTCTTTCATGGGCCATGCTTTGGGTGTTTTGCCTAAAAATTATCTCCCAGAATAGATAAAATTAAAAGTTATCTAAAATTTGGCACTGTGTAAATTATTTTTTATTTCAAATTTTATATTTTCCTTTGTTTATACATATAAGAAAGCAACTGATTCATTATTTATTTCGTATCCTGCTTCCTTGGTATGCTCGTATTTTGTTGGTGCTTTAGATATTCTACATAGAGAATCAAGTCATCTGTGAAGAAAGACTTTAATCCTTCCTTCCTAATCTATATACCTTCCACGCACCTTGCATGTCTTATTACCATAATTAAGATTTCCAGCATGATGTATAGATAAGAGGAAGAGCATCCTTGCCTTGCTCTTGATCTGCCTTGGAAAGCCATCCTGTTTCTCAAGATCAGGAATCATGTTAACTGTAAAATATCTGTAGATATCCTTTGTCAAGGTTAGTGTGTTTCCCTCTATTTCCAGTCAGTTGAAGTTTGTTTTGCTTGTTTTGTTGTCAGAAATGGGCATTGAACTTTAGAAAAATACTATTTCTACATTAATTCTTATAATCATATGATCTTTCTCTTTAACCTACTGATATGGTGGATTTTATTGCTTGATTTTTTAAGTGCTGAAACAGACTTGCACGTGAAATAAATCCCACTAACTTGTGGTACACATAATAATTTTTATCCACTATTGGATTAGATTTGATAATATTTTGTTGAGGTTATTTGTGTCTCTGTCCACAAGAGAAATTGGCCTGTAGTTGCCCTTTCATGTAATGCATTTGTTTAGTTTTGGATTAGAGTAGCATAGGGCTAGCATGTAGAATTTGTTACGTAATAGTACCTGCATTTTTTTTTTTTAAGAGATTTTGGGGAACTGGTGTAAATTCTTATACTGGTGTAAATTTAAAGAATTTACACTGGTGTCCAGTGAAACCGTTTTGGTCTGGTACATTTTTACGGAAGGATATTAATTATCAGTTCAGTCTTTTAGTTATAGGCAGTTCACATGACCTATTTCTCCCATGTGAATTTTGGTAGTTGTTAAATTCAACTTAGTGTTCAAATTTGTGGTCATATATTTATTTGTTCATAGTATTCCATTATTTTTAGCAGCTATGGTATTATTGTACAAACTCTATTTTGATTGCTGATATTAGCAATTTGAGCCTCCTAACCTTTTTAATTATTTATTTAAGAGAGAGTGACAGAGAGCACAGATGGGGAGGAGAGGGATTCTGGTGTGGGGTTCAATCCCAACACGCTGAGATCATGACACGAGCTGAAGGCGGACACGTAACTGACTAAGTCACCTAGGCACCCCTAATTTTTTCATGGTTAGCATTATTGAAAGATTATCAACTTTATTGATCTACCCCCACCCAAAAAAAAAGTTTTCAGTTGTGTTGACTCTATTTTTTGTTGTTTTCAGTGTCATTGATTTACATCCTGACTTTTATTATATCTGTTTTTTCTGTTTGATTTAGGACTGTGTTACCCCTCTTTCTCTACATTATTAAGGTGGAAGCTTAGATTATTAATCTTAGATTTCTTCTCTTCTAATACATGCTTCCTAACGTTTACATTTCTCATTAAGCATTGCTATTGCTATATCTCACAAATTTTGATGAAATCCTTATAATTGCCTTTACTTCAAAATATTTTTGAATTTTTCTTGATATTTCTTTGACCAATATGTTGTTTAATCTCCAAATATTTTAGAATTTTCTAGAGATCTTTTTGTTATTGATTCCTAATTAATTTTCACTGTGGTCTCAAAATATATTTTGTATTATTTCTATTTTTAAAAAATTTTATTGTGTATTTTGTGGCCCAGGATGTGTTTATCTTGAGAATGTCCCCTTTGGAAAGAATGTGTTCTTTGGAAATTCTTTGGAAAGAATGTATATTCTGCTGTTGTTGAACTTAGTGTTTTATAAATGTCAATTACTTTAAAAAGTTAATGATAGGACTGGCCAGGTCAATTTTAATCTTATATGATGCCTAGTTGATACATCAATTACTGAAAATGGTCTTGGAAGTCTCTAACCATAATAATGGATTCATTTATTTCTCCTTACAGGTTTATCAGTTTTTGCTTCCTATATTTTGACACTTCAGTATTAGCTTTTCATTGAAAATTGCTTTCTCTTATTAGGGAATTGACCTCTTCATGAGTGTGTAATGTGCCTCTTTATCCCTGATATTTTTTTGTTGCTCTGAAGTCTGCTTTGTTTGAAATTAATATAGTTACTACAACATTTTTTGATAGCTGTTAGCATAGTATGTGTTTCTCCAGATTTTGACTTTTAACCTAGCTGAATATTTATATTTAATATAAATTTTTTTGGAGACAACAGATCCATCCTGAAAATCTTCATCCTTTATCTGGTGTATCTAGACTATTTCTATTTAAAGGGATTACTGATACAGTTGAGTTACTATGTAACTATTTTCTATTCATTGCACTTATTTTTGTTTCTTTTATTTCCTTTTTTATGCCTTTTTTTGGTTTTAAAATTATTTTATAGCCTACTGTATATCTTTTTTTTTTAAATGTATCAATATTTCTTGAAAATATTTAAGTGGTTTCCAAGAGTTTGAAATATAATTTCTAAACTACTCTGTGTCTACCCTCGAATATCATCGCATTTTCACTTGTAGGGCAGATTTCCTTTGAGGTCCAGTCCCCAATTCTTCACTCTCATCCCTGATAACACTGCTGTCATTTACTTCACCTATCCATAAACTCTAATCACCCAATACATTGTTACTTTTATTAGTTGAAAAAAGTTATCTATTAGATCAACTAAGAATAAGAAAAGTAAAAGATTTTACTCCTCTGACATTCTTCCTTTCCTTATGTAAATCAAGTTTCTGGCCTATACACTCCACTTCTTCCTAAAGAACTTCTTTTAACATTTCTAATGGCTGGTAAATAATTCCATCAGTTTGGTCTGTTTTATTTTCCCTTCACTTTTAAAGAATAATTTTGCTGTATATATAATGCTAGGTTTATTTTGTTTTACAATACTTTAAATATTTCACTCGAGTCTCTTATTACTTGCATGGTTTCTAATGGCAGGTCCACTGTAATTCTTATTTTGTTTATCCACAGATAAGGTGTTTTCCCATCCACGTCTGTCTTCTATGAAAATTTTCTCTCTTTTTTTCCAGTTTGAATGTGATACGCCTAGCATAGATTTTTGTTTATTTTTTATCTTGCTTGGTGTTCTTTGTGATTCTTGGATCTGTGGTTTGCTGTTCAGTGGTATTTTGGAGTTTAATATTATAATTCTTGGCCACTATTACTTCAAATATTTCTTCTGTTCTTTCATTTGCATCCCTTAGTATTCCAATTAGGTATAAGTTGCATCTTTTGAAATTGTACCACTGTTCCTGCATGTTTTCTCTTTTATTGTTCTTGCTCTCTCTCTTTGAATATCAGTTTAGGAAGTGACTATTGGCATATCTTCAAGCTCACTAATGTATTTCTTGGTTTTATTCAGTCTATCAAATTCTTCATTTCTGTTGCAGTGTTTTAATTTCTTGCATTTCCTTTTGCTTTTCTATCTCTATGTTTACTTTACCCATCTCTTCTTGCATGTTGTCTAATTTTTCCATTAGTGCCCTTGGCATATTAACCATAATTATTTTAAATTTCTTGATAATTCCAAGATCCGTGTCCTATCATAGTCTCTTTCTGAAGGCTTACTGGCTTTGTCTCTTTGAATTGAATTTTAGCTTGCCTTTTTTTTTCTTTTAAATATTTTTATTTATTTATTTGACAGAGAGAGATCACAAGTAGGCAGAGAGGCAGGCAGAGAGAGAGAGAGGGAAGCAGGCTCCCTGCTGATTAGAGAGCCCGATGCAGGACTCCATCCCAGGATTCTGAGATCATGACCTGAGCTGAAGGAAGCGGCCCAACCCACTGAGCCACCCAGGCTCCCTTGTCTTGCATTTTTATGTCTGTATTTTTTTCTTGAAAACTGAATATGATGTTACAAGTATAGGAACTATGGTAAATAGGCTTCTCATGTGAGGTTTTATGCTAATCTGGCTAGGAAGTGGGCTGTATTTAATGTTAATCATAGCTGTAGGTGCCAGAGGCTTAAATTCTTCTAGAGTGTTTGTTTCCCCTCTTGGGTCTCAGCTTCCCAAGATCTTCTCTTTAGATAGAGTCCACATCTTCCCATTCTTTTAGCCCTGTGATGGTGATGTGTGGGGGAGGAATCGTCTATGATCTTATGATTAAATCTTTTATTGGACCTTTGTCCCTAGTCTGTGTCCTTCACCAGTCTCTCTGGCCCTTGACCCCTTAGATGAGACAGGAAGGCTAGAAGGGGCTAGAGTCAGGGGAATGGCTTTGACTAGAGAGGATAAGGCTCTGGCATGGTCTCTTCCCCTGAGAAGAAGGCCTTTTTATCCTGAAGGCTCTAGGTGTTCATTCATTTCATAATGATTTTTCTTCTATTCTCCCTGCTAGAGTCAAGAGGAAATCTTGCTCAAATCCTTACACTGCAAACCCAGTGGGGTTCCTGGCAGTAAAGCCTATGAAGACTCTCACTCTCATGATAGTGCACACACAGTTTCTAGCAATTTCTAAGAATTACCATTTGTGTGCTTTTACCCATTTATGATCCACCACCTTTGTTTCCAGGTAAGAAGATTTAGATGGCAGTTTACCCCAGTTCTCTGCTGGGTCCAAAAACCCCATTGATTTTCAGCATTTTTTCCCATTTTTATTTTTAAATTGTTGTGTAGACTAAGGTATAAAGTCCAAGCCTTCACACTTCAGAGAAGGGAGTGGAAATCCCGCCCCAGTCACTTTTTCACAGACACTGGAAGTTCCAACCTCTCCTCATCCAGTGGAGACAAACAAAAAAAAAAAATCTATAGACATACAGCTCCACCTATATGAAGGAAAGAAATAATGTGAATTCACATAGACCTTTTTTTTTTGTAGTTATATTTATGGCCAGTTATGTTTTTATTATTTTTGATCTTTTGATATCTTTTATCAGGATACATACTCCAGACCTTCCTGTGCCCTGCTCTGCTTCTTTTTCTCATGAAAGCCCAACAGAAAGTGAGACACTGATAAGACAAGAGAGAGGTAAGTGGCTATGAGTTGGAAGTGGCCTTGAGGTCATGCAATTGAACCTCCTCTTTTTATGCAGGATACTGTGGGGTGGGAGACATGGAGAGGATCAAGCCCCCAAGTTCTTGGAATCTCTCTCAATTCTGAGTGATAGGAACAGGGCTACAAGGCAACTGCCAGTTTATTAAGCGATATCCCATAACTAATAGTTACATACAGAATTCTTATGTTTTTGTGGGTCCTAAGGGATCCCCTCCTCTTAATTGAACATTATACCTTCTTAGTAATAGAGTGTTGAAAATATATGAGTAGACATTTGGACTCTGCGGGACTGTCTCCACGAAACTATGTCAGTAGTAATGTAGGTCACATTTTGATCCAAATGTTAATTGACAGTGTCCTTTAATGTGCATTTTGGGGCTCAGGTAATAGCAGTGAGAAAAACTCATTATAAGCTCGGCAAGAAGACAGTGTGCAGCCCTGTGACATGCCATCTGATGTTAGAAAGGGGTTTTCACTGAATCCATATAGCTTTGCCTGAGGATAAAACCACCCTTTCACCAGCAGGTGGGAGGAAGGCTGCAGTGGCCCATGGAAGTGCCCTCAGGCAGTGGGGTCCCTGTCACCTGCGGTATCACCCAGGCTTTGAAAAGCACTTCTTTCCCCTTTCTTTAAGGATCTAAACCTTTCTTTCTCATTTTGTCCACCAAAGGAAACTGACGAGCATTATTCTCATGTCTAACGTTTAAAAGGGCTTCCTGTTTGACAGATTTCCTTGTTCCCAGATTAGTGGGTAGAAATGTTACCCTTTGGAAGTCTGCATCAATAAAAATCATTTAAATTTCTTTCTCAAGTTTTCATGGCAGTCTTCAACCTGTCAACAACGCCCTACCCGGCGAGTAAATATTATCATATTTTACTTTCCACAGGACCACTCAAATTTCAATGAAACAAATCGGTAATTAGCTTCCAAAATGAAGGAAATAAATCAAAATGACTAACACGTGACTTTCCAAATCATTTTAAAAAACGTTTCTAATACAGCATCGCTGTTCATTCTTGGGCTGCAGATAAAGCATCTGAACAGTGCGTAAGAAAAGTAAACAGCTGCCTAGACTAAAGAATTTTAATGGACTACTGTGAAGCTTAATTTTTTTAAACTGCGTTTCTACTCATTTAATTAAACTAATTTTCTTGAGCACGCACTACAATGGTTTGGGTTCTCCCAGAAGCCGAATCTGAGCCATTCAAGTGCAAGTCGCTTCTCGGAGAGGATATTTCAAGAAACCTTGGTAGAGAATTAGTGAAGTGACACAGGGAAGAGGGAGCAGCCAGTAAAGAATTCATCATCACGCCAATTACCCATCTGGAGATTCAGAGTTCTCCTACCTCAGGGCAAGAAAGCTTGGGTGTTTATCCAGGGACTCCTTCCACACTGAGGGCGGCTGCTTCTCTGGCTCTCCCGACTTGCCTTCCTGCAGTCTGGCTGATGTACCCGGCAGCCAGCAAGGGGCCCTCGGCCACAGAAGCACAACTCTGTAGGACAGAGGCCGTCAAAAGTGTGGTTCCAAATCCAGCAGCATCAGCATCTCCTGAGGACTTGTGAAAAAAGCAAATCATTCCTCTGCTCCCCTCCTTGCCAGATCATCATGCAACACTGTGTTTTCCTCTTCCGGTTGGTCCTCACTGTTCTGCTGCAGAGGTCTCATCGAGGGCCAACTTTTTGCTGTTTTTATAAGGTGAACACTAGGAATTTTCTAAATTCCAGACCTTCTATCTTTGGAGCTTACACTCTTCTCTGCCGAAGTTCACGCTACAGCAGTTTGCTAACACAGAGTATGTAGGAGCTCAAGCTATTATGGTCCTTGTGGATCTGAAGGACACTTGCGTGTTTGAAAAATGTTTAATCCACCATCATCCCTGTTTCACTGCTTGGGTATAAAATTCGAGGGCCATAGTACTCTTCCCTCAACAGTTTCAAGGGAGTTTGTAGCTTTTTTCCAAAGCATGTGTTATTGCTTTAGAGAAATCTGAAGCCATTCTCAGTAAAGTATTATTTCTCCAATCTGTAAAAGCAAGTATAATCTTGCTTAAGACTAACACACACACACACACACACATACACACACACACACACACAGTGAAAGAAAAGAAGAAGAGAGAAAGGCATTGCTGAATTGTAAAAGGAAAATGTCAAGGTGTGTCCAATATTCTCCAAGGAGCTGAGTGTTTGGATTCCTTTTGGTTCCTTTTATTTTGAGATAATGTCAAATTCACAGAAAATGTGCTAGAATAACATGTGGGACTCCCACACATGCTTTACCCAGATTCACCAATTGATTCCCCATTGTCCCATTGGCTGTATCAATCTCATGCAACTTCATAGTATGTATTTTTATATATCACATGTAATAAAATCAACATAAATGCTTTTTTATCATTAAATACTTTGTGGTGGATGTCTACATGACAACCAAGTAGGAAAAACCATAAATACTGCTACCATTTTCTAATTCAGTTGTTCCCAAACTTTGTTGAACATTAGAATTGCCTGAAGGAACTTTTAACAATCTCTCAAAGTTCAGGTTACAAACCTAAGAATGAAATCAGAATGTCTAGAGGTGGGAGTCAGGCAAATGGTAAATAAATAAATAATCTAATTATAAACATTAAAGCAATAGATCAAGTACAGGTCATTCAGAAAATGTAATTAAGTCACTGATACTGGCAGTTTCCATAACACTGAAAGTGACATAAAACAGTATGAGCAAGCACTTGAATTAGCTAAGACATCACGGAAAAATGGAGAATTTTTTTTTTTAATTTCAAAATCAAATAATTTTTCCCTAATAACAGATATAAAAGCTTTAAAAAAAAAGGGGGGGGTATCAGTTTTTTTTTTTTAATTTACATACACTTTTAAATGTTAGAAGAGTTGCCTGGAGTATTGCCTACCATATGCTGGTCCCATGCAGCTCCCTGTCAGGTGGGCTCCACCCAAGGTCACCCCTGCCTGCAGAAGGGATTCTCGCAACCCCAAAAGTGAGGGAAGGTTCATCTGTGAGTATGAATAGAGGAGGGTCGGAGAGGTGAGGCTGAGCTGAGGGGGAAACAGATTCAGTCCCAGGAAGAACTGAGAAGATGGAGTCCCTGTAGGTTTTGTGTAGCCCTGAGACTTAAAAAATATTTGAAACCAAAGCTAAGTGCTCTGTGCTTTTAGTTCCAACTATCTATAAAGAGGTCACCATTCTTCAACAGTATTACTAATTTTTTTTCCTTTTTCAATGAGATAGTGCTATAGAAGTGTAGCCTTAATATTACCTTATTTTATTGTTGATGGCATAGGCAGAGATTCTGACTTTATTTTTCCCCATCCACTCAGTGCCCAGAGAGAAGTCTCCAGTGTGGGACATGGTCAGAAATGCACCTTAGGAAGCCTAATGCTCTCAGGATTCAGGACCTTCCTCACTCCCACCAGCATTACACACTCTAATCTCTGTGTAGAGTGTACCCCAGTAACGTGTTAGCAGAACAATTGGATTGTGGTATTATTATTTCTAGATCCAATGCATAGCAATGGTTTTCTCTCTTTGTTTCTTTGCCTTAGCAATTGAAGAGAATTTCCCATTCCTTACATAAAATAACATATAAAATACAATGCATGGTGTTTCCTTTTATTTTAACACAACAAATGCACAGTGATGCAAAAGGAAAAACACTCTATGTTGAATGTAGAAAACACACAGAGGTCAGTGGAAATATGAGTGAGAAAACTCTAAGGGGCTTTATTTTTTTTTTTTAAAGATTTTATTTATTTATTTGACAGAGAGAGATCACAAGTAGGCACAGAGGCAGGCAGAGAGAGAGAGAGAGGAGGAAGCAGGCTCCCTGCCGAGCAGAGAGCCCGATGCGGGACTCGATCCCAGGACCCTGAGATCATGACCTGAGCCGAAGGCAGCGGCTTAACCCACTGAGCCACCCAGGCGCCCCAATCTAAGGGGCTTTAAATCATTATCTGTGTGGGGAAGGTGGCTCTCTCCCTCCTGTTGAATGTCCCTCGCTATTTTCTGCTTCATTATATCGAGCAGGGTTAGTTCAATCTGTATTTGTAAGTGAAAGGAGTTTATCAGGGGGACACAAACTTTCACTTTTCAGTATCCCCACTAGAGGAGATGATGCTGGTAGGAGATGCTGGGCAAATGGGCTGCCCCAAGGGAGGCAGAACATCCTGCATCATTCCCAGAGAGAATTCAGAGCATAATCAACACTTTCCACCAAAGAAAAAATTCAGGGTAGATTATGCTGCTCAACTGAGAACACTCCTAACTTCTGATGGTACTTTATGTCCACTCAAGTTGTTGTTAATAGTACTTCATGATGTTTACAGGCTTCTCCTCAAATAACAGAAGGCTTAATTTGTTCTGTAACCAAAGGGCTGTTACTTATCAATTGCTGAGAGGAACAACAGTCAAACGGAGATATTGAGGCATTTGATTTGAAGGTGACCAAAATGTGTATTACAACTTTTTAAAAGTGTTAAGACCTTTAATAGCAGTTTTAACACACAAAGCCACTAGACCTTAGAAAGGAAAAAATCTTTGTTCTAGGCATGGTGGTCTCCACCCATGGTTGCACAGATGACCCCCTGAGATGTGATTAAAACTATTAGATTACCCATGTATAATGATTTTACCTTATCATTTTATTTATTTTACCCAGTTTGGGCAAAGTTAAAAAACTGACAGCAGGAAAGTCATAAAAAAATAAATAAATAAAATGAACCTCTATATGCCTCTACTTCAATTCACCATCCGCTAACGTCTTGCTAACACTTACTTAATCATTATATATATAATTTTTAAAATTTACTATTATTGAACTATTTGAGAGTTGCAGGCTTCAGAGGACCAAAACCCTAAATTCTTGGGGCTTTATACCTCCAAAGAACAGAGATATTTTCCTATACAATGACAGTGTAAGGGCTCAGGAAAGAACTTTGATCCTAGTATCTAGTATAGAATGACAAATGTCGCACTAAAGTCTTATCTGTTTTTTCTATTTTTTAGTACTAAAGATCATATGATGCATATATATACTCTTTAAAACTAGAACAGTTGACCAATTTATTTGTCCTCTGTCTTTTGTGATGTAGACACCTTTTAAGGGATTAAACCAGTTGTTTCACAGAATGGTCTTTCTTTTCCTTAAATTGTTACTTACATAGCACCAAATTTGCCCTATCAAAGTTATAATTTGGCCACTTTTAGGATAGTTACAAAATTGCACCAATGCTTTAACAATTTAATTCCAGACATTTTAAGCATGTCAAAAATATACCCCCTTCATATCCGTTATCAGTTACTTGCTTCACCCTCAGCCACTGGCAATCACTCAGCTACTTTCTGAATCCATAGCCCAGCCTATTCTGCCCATTTCATATACATGCTAGATCATGCAATATGTAGTCTTTCCTGTCTGTCTTATTTTCTTTTAGCAAAATGTTTTCAAGATCCATCCATGTTGTAGCAGGTGTCAATCTTATAACCCCTTTTATAGCCAAATACTGTTGCATTGTATGAACATACAGTATGTTATTTATCCATTCATCAGTTGATGACATTTGAATTGCTTTTGTTTTGTGGTTATTATGAAACAGACTGCAATGTCCATTTGGGCACAAAGTTTTATGCAGACATATATTTTCAATCATTTGGACTCTACACAGGAGTGTAATTGTTGGTTTGTAGAACTCTATAGTTGATCTTTCGAGGAACTAACAAACCATCTTAGAAAGTGGCTTCACCATTTTCTATCCCCACCAGGAACATATGAATATTTCAGCTTCTCCACTTTCTTCCCAAGGCTTCCTATTGTCAGTATTTTTGATCATTGTGTTATGACAATATCCATGAGATAAACCCACTATAGGGATAAACATCCTCCTTTTAAAAAACTAAGTCATCTATGGAGGGAATCTTTGAGACAATCTATCCCATTCTTTCAATTTTCTAGTTTTTCAAGTTTTAAGAAGGTATGTCATATAACAGCAGTCACATAATTTAAAAAGATAGACATATGTTTATTTGGGGAGGTCCTACACAAAATAGCTTAACTGATGGCAGCTGATATTCTAGAGGTCCAATTCTTATCTTCTTCATTTCCTTTTAATCTTGTTTTGCTCATGTTTCACCCCAACCCCTGAACCTCAGATTCATGGCTCTGTACAATGATCTTCTTGGCTCTCTTGGTATCTTTGGGTTTTGGAACATTGCAGATTCCCTCTCAGATTTTATGGAAATTAGCTCTCTTCTTGCATTAGTTGGTTTTTTGTTTTGCTTTGTTTTGTTTTGTTTCCAGGACTATTGGTTTTAACATTTTCCATCACCTTATTCAGCGTCTCACCTGTTCCTGTCCCCGTCCACCTTCCCACCCACTCCCAGTGGGTGTGAGTGCATAGGTGTGTGCCCACACACACACACACACACACACACACACACACTCACACACAGCAATACGTCTTCCTTGCTCCTGTTCCTTGGCTCCAAGAAAGAAGCAACTCTGATGCCCAGAACATGCTTCCTTCCTGAAATAGAACTGAATGTACTGGTCATGTTCAGGGGTTTGTGAAATTCAACAAGAAATTTGTCTAGATAAATAATGCAATTGTTTATCATCATATTTTATAAAAACATAAAATAAGTCACACTCTTCTCTAGTCATTTGTCTTAAGCAAATTCATATATATGATAGTCATAGATGTATACTCATTGGAATTTTATATATATATATAATGTTTATATAATATATACATATATTATTCATCTACATATCATATATATAGTATTTGCCCCCAATTTAATTTAAGGTCTATTCATGCTTTCCAGGCAAATGTTCACTAAATTCCTTGCAGCATGATAATGAATGCTACAGTTCAGAAAACACAATTTAACACAGAACTAAGGTATAAGCTCCCGGGACACTCTAATGCTCCAATGCTCAGGGAAAAAGGAAAGCTAACCCATCCATTCACTTACTCATTCAAGATTTATTTAGACCCTTTTAACTGCTAGACACTATAGTAGGCAAACATAACAAAACGAAAGGCACTCCCTTGTCTTTCTAAGATACAGACGGAATATAAATTAATGGGTGTTGTGATGGATACGTAAGTATTACGGCATGTGAGCACAGGGGAGCGGCCCCACAGAGCAACAGGAGAGAGCAGGAATGCTGAAGATAAAGGCATGTAATAAAGTATCTTGGAGATGGCCTTGATACTTGGTCATAAATGATGAATAGGACAGGACATCCAGAAAGGGTTTGGGCAAGGAGGGAAAACACATACAAAGTTTAAAGGGAATTGCAAGTAATCTGGAAATGAAGTGAGAGAGGAGAATAATGCGAGTGAATGCAATGAATGAATATGAATCATATCAGGGAGGGCTTGGGGGCCAGCCCTGGCGCCTTGACATTTTACCCCAAAGGGAGTGGAGCCTTGGAGGAAGCTCTGCATCTTGGTCAACTAGCAGTTTTCAGCTGAGGAGAGTTCTGAATTCAGAAGCAGGAATAGAGCTATTCCTTATTTTTGTTTGGTTAAACACCTGTGTTGGGCATTCTTAGACATTCCAAAGAAGAAAAAGACAAAATTCCCGAATTTCAAAAATTGAAAATCTGCTTGCAAATATGCACTGAAAAAAAAAAAAAAAGAGGAAAACAGAAAGCAGAACAGCTTTGTGTGTTCTTTTCAAACACATCCAAGCCCTCAGAAATAACGTGTTGACCATCATTAACTCACGGGATGGTACGGGTGAGGGTGTGGGCTTAGGTGGGATCACTCACAAGCCAACTCATGTTTTCCCACAGTCATGCCTTTCTGCTCTTTTGACCAGGCATTCAAATTTTTGCCCACATCCCATATTTCCCACCTCTTTATCATGCTATTATCAGTCATTATGCATGAGTAATACTGTTTCTTAGAAAGTGCCATGTTGACAGCTGTAATTGACATATCCTAATAACTTGCTTAAGCTCATGTTTCTTTGGGTATGACCGGTAAGTAGAGCCAGGCAGAGCTAGTTGGATATGACTGTGTTTCATATACAAGAATATCAGCCTGTGATACTGCTTTGCAGAAGTCCAGTGTGTCGCACCAAGATAGCAATAAAATAATATTGTCATAAATTCTTATTTTGCCTAGTGCATCATGTCTTAAAATTTTGTTCCAGATCTATCTCTGAAAATGTTTATTCTCAGGAAAAAATATGTCCAGAAAGAGATGTCCTTCCCAAAAAAATGATATATGTGTACATATCCACATACATCTATGTACACACACACATAGTATATACATTTGCACATCTATATACATTATATATATGTGCATATGTGTATACCCTGTTGATACGTATCTACATATATTATAAAAGTTACGAAGCGATTCTTAGCTGATTAAGCAGGAGTCCAACAGTAAAGAGCCTGGTTGCACCTTGTAGCTTTAGGGCAGAAGATTGTCTTTGGTTAACTTAGAGTGCAGACCCTGGTCTTTTGACTGGGTGCTCTTAGAACTTTGTAGTATGATCTTCCCTGGGTAATAATTCTTATTAAAACAATATTCTAGTGAAGCCGTCTTTGAGAATTTTTTTTACTCATTTTATTTCGAGTTCTAGATGCTGTCTTTTTAAGAACCTGCTTTGTTCATCATTCATCTTGTTCTCCCCCTTGTGAAAATGGAAGAGTAAAGAGAGCTTAGGTTGTTATATGTGTGTACTTATAATTATATACCTGTGCTTCTCTTCTCCAGTATGATGCTGAGTTAAGACAATGTCCTGCGTACCTTCTTATTTCCTGTTTTCATTAATTTAAGACACTCTTGAAAATGAATTTTTCTTTCTTAAAGAATATTTCATGGTTTATATGTTCCAAAACTGTGTAATGATCACTTTTTTGAAATGATGTATTTTCCTTATCTTGCTTCTTTTTTTGTTTTATTGAGGTATAATTTACAAACTAAAAATGTATATATTCATAGTGTACAATGTGATGATTATGCAATTATTACTACCATCAAACTAATTAAGCCAGGCTTTGCCTGACAGGGTTAGCTTTTGTGTGTGTGTGGTGAGAACACTCATAATCTATTCCAAGCATACAACACAATATTATTAACTATAGTCACCACGCTGCTAGGAGATCCATAGAAACTTTTCATCTCCTAACTGAATGTTTGTACCTTTGGACCAACATCTCCCCACTTCCCTCATTCCCCAGCATCTGGTGGCCACCATTCTACTCTCTGCTTCCATGAGTTCAACTCTATTAGATTTCACATGCATGAGATCATGCAGTATTTCTATCCATGTCTGGGTGATTTCACTTGGTCCTTCCATGTTCTTGTGAATAACGGGATTTCCTTCTTCCCTTTTCTTTCTTTTTTTTTTTTTAATGGCTGACTAAGATTCTATTTTATATATGCGCCACATTTTCTTTATCCATTCATGCATCAACAAACACATATTTGAACCATTCATAACACCTTACACACTTTAGTAAGTATTTTTACCTTATTCCCATTCTACTATTAAACATTTTATCCTTTTTAAAGCCAATCTGAAGCCATTTGCTTCTCACCAAAGGGAAACCTCCAACTGCCTTGATGCTACCTCTCAGATTACAGGTTATTATTATTTTTCCCCTTATTTTTGCTTTTGCTTTTATTTTATGAAACAGCTTGAGAAGCCTGGGGGACTACCTTTTCTGGGGAGAAGAACACTTGGCTAGTGAAAGACGTGTGTGCTTCTCTAAGGAAATGCGGTGATATCCGTGATACGTTACTTATCTCTTGGTGTGTTGAAAACTAGGTAAACGGTGATTACCAAACATTCATTAATGCTGTGTTCTCACCTGCAAACACCAGAACTCAGTAATGAATTGCGGGTCCAAATATAGCCAGGAATGCTTTCCCCCTTGTGTTAGGAGGTACAACAGGTTTCCCTTATAGAAGTCATGCGCTCTTGGATGCCTGGGTGGCTCAGTCAGTTAAGGATCCACCTTTGGCTCAGGTCATGATCCCAGGATCCTGGGATCAAGTCGCACATCAGTCCCCCTGCTCATCAGGAAGTCTGCCTCTCCCTCTGCCTCTGCTGCTCCCCCTGCTTGTACTCTTTCTGTGTCAAATAAATAAATAAAATCTTGGGAAAAAAAGAAGAAGAAGAAGAAGAAGAAGAAGAAGAAGTTATGTGTTCAGTTATGGTGGATCGGCAATTTAGTTGAGTTGATTCCCCGCTGATTCTGGAGGATGATTTAATCAACAAATTTATTTAGTAGATTTGTAATAAATTTATTCAATAAATAAATCAATAAACTTATTTAATAAATCAACAAATATTTCATAAACAAAATAAACTTTTGCATTTAGCTCTAGCTATTATATGTAAAATCTTGGAATAGTTTGTACCTTTGATGGTGTACCTACAATACTCTGTCCACTCTTTCCAAAACTCCATATTTATTCTCTCTGTTTACAACAACCCCGTGAGCCAGATCATGAATATATCCTCTACCTCCACCCATGATAGGTCAAACAATTTCCTCCTAATACAATTTAGTAATGCTTGAGCAGGGATTCAATACTACTCAATCTGCATGACAAACTAATTTAAGACAATGAATACAGTGGTACTATCCTTGGTAAACTCCTTTAAGTGTATTGTAACTCCTGGAATATAGTCAAAGTGCCGGGAGTATTTGTTGAATGGATTTGAATAAAAAAAATCATGTCTGGGATATTTTGAGTACTGAAAATTCACTTTCTTTCTGTCTAATAGGCTATCTGAAGTCCCATTTTCTCTTTTTGAGACTAGTAACAGAATATTATGCTTTCATGTAGAATTTGTTATAGTGACTACTAAATGTTGGGAATGTGTTTCCTGGCTAGAATATATTTATTTTATTTTATTTTATTTATTTGAGAGAGAGATAAAAAGTGCAGAAGCACAGGGTGGGGGGAAAGGGGAGAGGGAGGAGTGGGAGAAGCAGACTCCCCACTAAGCAGGAAGCCTGATGCTGGGCTGATCCCAGGACCCTGGGTTCACGACCTGAGCCATAAACAGAAGCTTAACTGACTGAGCCACCCAGGTACCTCCTGGTTAGATTAAAATTCTAAATGTCTTGGGCCATGATAGTTTTCTTTATATTTTTAGTATCATCATAACAGGAGTACTTCTTCTTAGGTTTATGTTTTCTTTCAGCAAAAGAGGTACTATTTGGTCAATTGATGATAATATAAATTTGCACCGTGTGGGCCATATTGCTTAATTCCCCTTGGAGGCTAGAAGAAATTTGGAAATAGTTCCTTTGATTCTTGCTTCTGTTAGACTTAAGTGTGTTTCTTTGGTTTGTTTGCTTGTTTGTTTTTTGTTTCTTTAAGATTTCATTTATTTAATTGACAGAGATAGAGAACACAAGCTGGGGGGAGTGACAGGCAGAAGGAGAGGGAGAATCAGGCTTCCCGCTGAGCAAGGAACCCAATACAGTGTTTGATCCTAGGACCCCGGAATCATGATCTGAGCCGAAGGCAGATGCTGAGTGACTGAGCCACCCAGGTGGCGCTTGACTTAAGTGGTTTTAATTCCTCTTATTATAACAGTGGATGATAAAGAGATGAGAATGTTTGAACAGATAATTTCTATTGATAGCCATAATAGTTTTGGGAAAGGTTAATATTCCTAATTAAAAAACAAAAACAAAAACAAACCTACATGTCAAATGTTAGTTTTTCTCAATGATATCTGTATATTAAAAGAATAGACTTATAGCTATAAAAACACTTGTGTTAGTTCTTCCTAAGAATTACTTGGGGGCACATGGATGGCTCAGTGGGTTAAAGCCTCTGCCTTCAGCTCAGGTCATGATCCCAGGTCCTGGGATCGAGCCCCACATCGGGCTCTCTGCTGAGTGGGGAGCCTGCTTCCTCCTCTCTCTCTGCCTGCCTCTGCCTACTTGTGATCTCTGTCCGTCAAATACATAAAAAATAAAATCTTTAAAAAAAAAAAGAATTACTTACAAAAAGTATCAAAATTAATTCTATTGAACTAGCCCTCTGATAACTAGCAGTTTCTCAGGAATATGACAATGACATTACAGCAGAATAGGCCTTATCACAAACAATAATTATAAAAAGAATGGATGAAGAGCAAATTTGAGATTTGGTGACTTCCTGCAGCGCCGAGTGGTTTTTTGAATGGGAAAGTAAACTGTGACCAGTACTCCTCTGACACCTTCAGTGATTTCTGTATCTAGACATGCAATTTTTTCTGTGAGCTTAAGTGAGGTTCACTAGGAGCTTCTATGAATCCAAGAGAAGTATTACTGGAAAACAGACACATTCAGCCAATATTAAAATAGAAATTATAATTGGAAATAGGAAATCTGAATTTTCTTACTCTACAGGGAAGCATACATTCTTTCTGCAGGAAAGAGCATGTTCTAGGCATGGTCAAATCCAATGTTCTAGAAAGAAGGAATATGGGGATCCAGACTGGGTCTGAGGGCTGAGCAGGGAGGCAGGGCTCAGAGGTAAGGCTGCTCCAGCCAGAGAGACCCTCCCAGAGCCCCGTGGCAAAACAGTTACTGTGAAGAGGGAATGTAGATGGAATTCTAGGGCCGGCTTTCTCAGCCTGGTGCTGTGGACATTTGGGGTTGGCTCCCTCTTTGTCATGGAGGGCTTTCCTGGGCATGGCTCACAGCACCCTCTACACACTAGTCTCTACACACTAGATGTTGGTAGCACTTCCCCTCCAAGTTGTGACAACCAAAACTTCCTTTATATATAATGAAATATTCCCAGGGGACAAATCACCCCCACATCCTGGAGAAAGGCAGGCCACTCTAGGGGATAACAACTTGAGAGAGCAGCAGAAAGGAGCTCATTCATACCAAGAGAGAGATAGAGCCCAAATATATACTCTGAACCAACACAAGGGAAACCTCGCTGGATTAGACTTTTAGTGGGTCTTCCTCCATGTGGACAGGAAGACAGCTCTTAAATAAACAATTGCCTATCAGAAACATGATTATAGCTTCATTTGTTAATAAAAATTGCTAAGTGTTAAAGGGCTCAATTTATAAGATACGCTTTCTATTGATCTAAGGAATGTTCACAGAAAATACTTGATATAAAGGATCCACACAAATGGGTTTGGGATATCCTTGGTTGAATAGTATAGCTGTTGAGAGACTTCACGAAGCCCTTAATTCGCTAATGTATGCTATGAATCTTCAAGTATGTAGGCTAGTCCCCAAACTTATCTGATCACACTTTAGGAAAAATTACAGGATCATAAAGTACAATGACACGGGTTAATTTTTACCGTTTTTGTATCTTCTCTTGGAGTGCTACCTTTAAGAACAATTCCACACACATTTTTATCAAATCCGGAAAAGGACATGGTGTGGGGTTGTCTCCACATCAAGTGTTTCTGATTCTGTGTCCACAGCTTCTTTAATGCTGTAGACGCTGTGCAGAATACCAATCAATATTTAGCTGTTTGGTTCATAATTTTTATTGGTCTTTGTTCTGGTACTGGTTTCACGTGCCATACAAACATTTAAAATGCCAAATAAGTTAGCAAGGCAATGTCGATGTCCTATAGATACATTTACTATTATTGCTATCAGTGTTATTGATGTCCTATAGGTAAAATTTTTGAGACATGCATGTGGATACATAGGTACACACCCACATGGGGGATGAAGAAACAAAATTACAAGTGCCAAATGTTCTCAGGATTGAAATGCACAAGAGTGTGCACCTGTATTTCTACTCTATCAAGAAGCAGCTGATTTCCTTACTTTGTGATCCTTTTCACATTTCCTTCCTCCCCCTAAAAAAATAAATGTTGATTCTCCCTGAATGGTTTTCATGTATTTCTAATGTATGTGAGCTCTGTGTATTTCAACAGCCAATGTGAATCCCATCTGAAATCGCATTTGGTTATAATTTGAAAGAATATTTCCTACAAAACTAATAAGCAAATAAACAAATCAGTTTGATCTGGTGGGGAGCTAAGAGTGAGAAGGGAGGTGTTTGTATGAAACAAAAATTCATTTTCAGCGTGGAAGTTCTTGCGGAAGGAGTGCGTGGAGAATTTCTGTGACCTGTTTACGGCTCTGAGCCGCTTTCATGTAGCACGTTTCCCTGGCTGAGAGCTAAAAGAGAGTAGAGTGAATCTCAGTGGATCAATTAACAGAGGGACCTGTCCTTCAACAGCAGAAGATCTATTTCAGGATTTGCATATCACTGAAAAAAATTACAAAGCTGAGATAAATACAAGCCCGATAATAACTCACTGCAGACTTGGCTCCATTCCTAGATTTCCTTGGCTGTTTGTCCTAATAAAGTGTCTCCATGGCACTTAGGGCAGGAAGGTTATTAGTAGCTGTCAATCAAAGGAGGGAGTAGCATCGGCAGGAGGAGGAAGAGAAGAGAGGTGACATTCATCCTCTCTTCTCACTGATATTGGGTATAAAAGTCATTCAGAGCAAGTGGCTAAAAAGGGACAGGTCCCTCTTCATCCCCATGGAAAAAAGAAAAGCTGCCTTGGTTACCAACAATTTAATAATAAAACGAAATACATCAATCATCTTCTTTTCTACCTTATTGATGCCTGAACATCCATTAATTCTGAGGAAATGAAGGACATATGAAAGAGATCTTCATGGGAGACTCTTGACTTAATATTGTTTTCTTATGTTTTCATGCAATGCATACATATCAAGGCTTAAAATTAAAGAAGAATATTTTCCCCATTATCAGACAACTCTGGGTTTTTATTTTTTTTAAATGTTAAATTTTTTTTCTTCCTGCATAACAAGTGAAAGCACTGAGAAAAAAAAAGAAATCATGGACAAAACATGTTTTTTTTGGTTCATTTAAATCAGATGTGGTGATTTACACTTAACCAAGTTGATACTCAAAGCCTACCAATATAGCAATTAATTGATACTTTAAAGGTCTTTAATTTACTGTCTATATTCTTAATTAAAGAATATCTACTGCTTGAGCACATTGTCTCTCTATATGCATATTTTCATAAGTAACAGAGTCCATAGAGTGCTAATTGATATCCTGGTCTCCAGACAATACTTTACTAAATGAAATGACAATTATAACCAATTAAAATTCACTTTACATACTACTTCACCTATTTGGTATGTATTATGCATGAAGACGGAGAGTACATTGCCTCACTGCTCAGGATTTCTGTGTGTCTTGGAAATTGATGGACAGCTCCAAGATCTTCCTTTTAGTGCATTTTTTTTTTTCTCTCTAAACCAGGGGTCACTTGGGGGCTTATTGGAAACCCTATGTTTTGATGTTTCTTAGATTAAAGAGCTAATAAGAGCTGTTATTTGTTGCAGATAGAGAGTATTTTTTTTCATATTTGCTTAACGTACATCAAGAGCACTTCTCTCCAGAATCACTCTCGTGATGAAGAGCAGATTTTGTTTTATTATTATGAAATACACTACTGTCTCATTGCATATCCAATCCTTCAGCTCCTAGATGCAAGATATCCTGCATAAATACTAGTCATATATATGCCTCGTGATAACAGCTATGTGTTAACCTGTTGCTCTTTATACAACCGAACTTGAAATTTTCAAATTTTGCGTTCTTTTGCAAAGGCCCAGCTGACCTTGAACTAGTACTAAAAGGCATAGAGTGTGACATCAGAACCAGCACCATTAACGTTTTCCTGTTTACTGAAGAAAAGGGATCCCCATTGCTTCTTATTTCTCTTTTTAAAATGTTCAAATCTGAAATAATCTGGGGGAAAAAAAAACACATTAAAAAAGACAGGAATGTAAAAAAAAGAAAAAAGAAAAAAAAAGACAGGAATGTAAACATAAATTCTGGGACAAAATAATAATATCCTAAAATTAAGACAGTATGTTTAATTTTGAATAAATATTTCATTAGAATAAGTGATTAGTTCTGTTAAGAACATGCATTCGACTGTGTCTCTGCCCTCTTCGATTATTATCTGCTCTGTGGTGAATATAAACTGTTTTCTTACTGGAAGATAAGTTTCTTTTAAAAATATTTTTTAACTAAGAAATATTCTGATGTGATGAGAAATGTAGACTCCTGCTGTCAGTAATGTTACCTGGTATTATTTATTCTCATGGTGAATCCCAAATCATAATGTTTTCATAATCTTGATTTTTACTCGCCTATTTGCATAGCTCCTGCTTTGGCAAACGAATTTCTGAGCAGCAAGTGTGCAATGAATTTTCTGGAAACTCTAGGTTGTAAGGGGTAGGAGCTGTAAATCGTTTAGATATAAATTATTTTTCAAAAGCATGAACAATGAAAAAGCTGACACAGTAGCAGCCTCCTTGTAGAAACATTTTTTTGATTTAGAAAGGTTAACTGCATTCTCCACTATGATGTTTGCATTTGTTAGTTGGATTTTCATTTCTAATGGAAGGTTAGAATGATTATCCATCTCTCCCCCCAAAAAAAGAAAGAAAAGAAAGAAAACTCTTTGAAATTTGGCTTCAGTTTGTAAAACACTTGCCTTAAAAATATACCTGTGTTAGTAAATATTAATCTTACTCAAATCTTCCATCAGTCTTGAATTATAATAGGATTTATGATTAAAATATTATTTTCATATACATTTTTATTCCAGAATATTAAATTTCAGCAATTATGAAACAGGCTGCCAACTTCAGATATAATAGAAAAATAACTTCTAACTAGTGCTTTCCAATCAATTTCTTAAGTTCTAGTACAAAATAGTCCCTAATGTTGTTTATATACTGATAATTGAATATATTATAAATTACATTTTATAGTCATGAATTTTCATTTTTACAATTTATTTTTCTACGTTTGCTTCCTTATTGACTTCTTTTCTTTGTTTCTTTCTTCTGACATAATCCATTTTATCCTCTGAACCACTGAATTTTAAAAAAATATGGATTAATATCAATAAAATTGTTGAAAGCCATTTTCCTTTAGTCATTTTGGTTAAACTTCTTGATGATGTAATGGGAATTTTACTATATATTCAGCCTCATTTTGTGGTCTGCTATTTTAGATTTGTAGTAAAACATACACAAAATCATAAATTCCTGACATTTTTCTTTAACTTCAAGTGTTTGCATTTTTTCTTACTTTTTGATATATTAAATATCACTAAACATTCCTTAAGTGCGAAAATAATCCCATAATATCATTTTGCAATTATGAAGATAGATTTTTCATTTAGATTCTTTTTTTTTTTTTTTTTTGGTTTTGTTTTGGTTTGTTTTTTTTAGAAAAGTTGTTTTGTGCAGTAAATGAAGTGCCAATGCAGACAAATGTAACCAACATTAAGCTGGCCAATAGAATTCAACAAACTGCTAAGGTCATTAATATAATTTGTTTTGGCACTGTTACATTTCCTAGTGCTACTCTGAGTAGTTTGCTGGGCACATCAATTTGTTTTCAGCTATTGTGAAATTGGATATCTTGGCTTTCATCCAAAGCACCCTCTCAATTTGCATATCTTTGTTATCATTTCAGGTTCTCAGAACATACTGTGGACTATCACACCATCTGCACCAAGATCCTCACATCCAAACACAAATTAAAAATGAAACTGTAAAATTTGCAAGGAAACAATACAGACCTTTTATCTCATTCTCCCTCTGTTCATTTTCAAAAGAGAAACTTGCTTGTAGCCAAGCATAGCAAAAAAGGCTTTTATTAATTGGACTGGCATCAAGCATGCATACATAAAATTGTTTATTTTTTCCCTATAAAGGGGTTGCCTGACATAAAAGGGTCTTTGAAGATGACATTCAGATTTTGACATTTGCATGATATTGTATAAATATCAGAGGTAGGGGACTTTTCTGACAAACCAGATGGGTCAAAAAAAAAAAAAAAAAAGAAAGAAAGAAAGAAAGAAAGGCACTGCCATAGAAAGATATTAGTCTTTTACTTAAAGGATATTAACTTCTCCTCTAAACTGGGAATTATTAGGCAAGAAAAACAAACATTTTTTACCAATAGAGCATTTATTTTATTTTTTTTTTTAAAGAGAATTCTGATCCTGGGAAAACATGAAGTTCATTTCTGATATATATTCTATATTTCAATTAGAAGCATATAATGTAATTGAATCTTGGCCTTCTGAGTGCTACAGTAATTAAGTCTTATTGTTGAACTCATTACTACTGGATGGTCTTAGTTTTGATTGTAGGTTAGGCATCAGAATGTTTCTGAAGGATGGAAAGGCACTCTGGGTCCTTGTATTCATCAACATCTGGATTATGCAGGCATAGCTTTTTTACTTCCCTTTGTGATTTCTGGATGCAGATGCAGGCTGGCTGTAATTTCTCACAATAGTAAGAGTGTCCCTTCCAACCCACATCAGTTGATCTGTACATTTAAATAGGAAGGAAGGAAAGAAAGAAGGGAGGAAGGGAGGGAAGGAGGGAGGAAGGAAGGAAGGAAGCAAGAAATAAAGAGAAAAAAAGAAAGGGAGAAAGACTTTGTAAATGGCACTTAGGGGCAAAGGCAAGAGGGAAGAGCAAACAGAGACAAGAAGATTTACTGATGGAGTACTTCCATATGGATTTCAAATGCTAGCAAAGGGAATCTCCTCCATCTGAGTGTATAATAGAATAGCACAAATTTGATTAGACTCCTTGACCCTTATATCAACTAAGAATCAGACACAGTCAGCAAGTTGTGCACAAACGTTGTTGGAGGCGTTCCGCCTTCAGCATAGACTCTCATTCCCCAGGTCCCTGCAGCTCACACCACGATATTCCCACATCCTTGTTCTCATACTCATCTCAGTGTTTTTACGGACCTCCCGTAGACACATCTGTAGAGTTCTCTTTGTTAATCTTGCCTTGAATAATAACTCATTCCCCACTTAACAGTAGAGTCCAAAATTGAAAGGAAAACCCATGTTTTCTGGAAACAACTCATTCCTCACTTTCCAGTAGAGTCCAAAATTGAAAGGAAAACCCATGTTTTCTGGGAACAATGGTCAGTGAATTGATGTGAGTTTGGCTCACATATGGGCTGGATTTAAGGTCAATTAGTACAGACTGCTGAGGACAAGGGTTCTGCATAACCTTCGCCAGGCCCTTGCACGTATGAATGGCTCATCATCTCAGCCTCTTCAAGTCATTGGTTATACCACCACCAAGTTCTGCCTCTTACCAAGAAGTCCTCTCTTCCATTTTCTCAAAATAAAATTGTGCTTCTCTTCAACTCCTGCCTTTTCCAGAAGTCTCACAGCTGCTTCTTTGCTCTTGCCCAGATGATCTAAATTTCATTTCCAGGGTACCTTCAAGAACATGGTGCCCTTCTTTTCTTCCGGTTTCCTATTCTTGTCAGTGTCTCTTTCCCCTTCATTCCTCCTCCCCAAATTCCTCTCTTTAGATTCTTTCTGTTTAAAATAAAATGGATAGGAAATGAGTGTTGTGAGTGAAATCACATGGGTAGTAGAGTCAGACTCCCCTAGATTTACTTAAGTGAGTCCTTCCTCACACCACCTTGCAATCTCCTCGTAGTTGGGTGGGTATGGCGACTTGGCTGACAGCTAGACCTTGCAGATACTGCTGGGAATAGGAATCAGAGCATCACCTGCTTGGGTGGGCTGCAGTCCCATTTTTCTATGAGTATCTAATGGACATACAGTACTGCTGTATGTAGGTTTTCTATTGTTAGTCCAGCCCTCCAACTAGGGTGAACGGGCTTCTCTTGAACCATATTTTGGCCCATGGCTGTTGGTGGTGCTGGTGTCAGCACCTACAGTTCCTTGTCTTGGATATGTGGGGGCAATAAAGAACCCAAAGAAATTGCTGCCCATTGTTCCTCAAATCTGAAGGTTCCTGAACAGTCCAACTTCTTTCCACCTTTCAGAGTCTTCCTTGGCTGGTGGGCTGTCTTATGTCCAGCATCATAATTATTAGAGGAAGGACCAAGGGGAATGGGACTACCCCATTCTGGAGTAACTTGCCATCCATTTTTTTCATCCTTTGTCTTTTGTCTCACTATATTTTGAATTATTGTGTTAATTGTATTGCTGTTAATAAAATTATACTGATTCCCAAAAACCTGCCAGGCACCATTCATTCATGTAAATAAGACACAATTCTGTACCTTCCATGCGGGACTAAATTCTAAAACCCTTATCTTTCCTATCCCCTATCATTTTGTCTTTTTTCTCCCTCCTCTAGCCTTTAGGGCTG
The DNA here is from genome assembly GCF_022355385.1 of Mustela nigripes. Classification (NCBI taxonomy): domain Eukaryota; kingdom Metazoa; phylum Chordata; class Mammalia; order Carnivora; family Mustelidae; genus Mustela; species Mustela nigripes. The sequence goes on along the minus strand of NC_081563.1, from coordinate 83,925,314 downwards.
CTTGCCTCCAGTACTATTTCCAGTAGTGCTGATCATCCACCTGTATCTTTGCCTAAAATCCCAACTTCTTACTTTTAAATAAAACTTAAACAATATCACGGCACCTGGGTGGTTCAGTCAGCTAAGAGTCTCACTCTTGATTTCAGCTCAGGTCATGATCTCAGGGTCTTGAGGTTGAACCCCTTGTCAGCTCTGAGCTGGGCATAGAGCCTGCTTAAGATTCTCTCCTCCTGCCCACACCCCCTAGAAAAAGGTTGGGCAACTTAAACAATATCAATTAATTCTATTAATGTTACCCATGAAACTTATTGACATCTTGGCCATATAAAACTCTCAGTTGCAGAAACAACCAAAGTACTATTTTTACTAATATTGTGAATGTCCAACTTCCTAGACAATTAGAGGAAGGAAACTACACTGAGTAAATGTTTACTATATACCAGGGACTGTATTTGTTTTTGTTGTTTTACTTCTTCCAACTTAGAAGCACCCTTCAATTAATAAGAAATTTTAACTACGGCCAATGGCTGCTATGAAAAAGAGAAGTCATTTCTGTCTCTTAACTGTACTTAATGAGAATAACCAGATATCATGAAGAACATTTATGCTTTATAATTTACATACCTTGACCTCTAAGATCTACATACTTCAGGCTAAGGAGACAGTATCTCAAAATAACTGTTTAAAAGTAACAAAGTGTAATCCAGTAGCTGACTTTATTTGGTTTGTAAAACACTAAAATAAAAATGAGCCCTTTTTTATGCAGCAAAGAAAATAATGATTTTTGTAGAATAGAAATACATACATTTGTCTATTAATTTTTTAAAGATTTTATTTATTTGACACAGAGAAAGAGAGATCACAAGTATGCAGAGAGGCAGGCAGAGAGAGAGGTGGAAGCAGACTCCCTGCTGAGCAGAGAGCCCGATGCGAGGCTCAATCCCAGGACCCTGATATCATGACCTGATCCAAAGGCAGAGGCTTAAGCCACTGAGCCACCCAGGTGCCCCTTGTCTATTATTTTTAATATACAAATATCCATAAATGATTTTGTTTTTATGTAATGAATTTGGAAAGAAAAATACAAATTATTCAAATAAGCCCAACATAGCTAGGCAATGCTGTAATTTTCGAACTTCACAATTAAAGTACATTTTCAAAGTCTGATTTTGTGCCAGACAAGTTACCTATGGGCCAAAGTCATTAAACAAAGCTTTAAAAGATGTTCCACAACACTGCAAGTCATAACAATGAAGAGCCAATAAATATGACTGCCTATGTGTCCAATAACACAGCCAAATCAGCAGTTCTTATAAAGCAGAAACTATAAGAGGTGCATGGAGAAAAACACTTTAACCACAGGAACTTTGGAACTAAATGAAAACTAAATGAATGAAAAACTTAAGAAGGATATAGAACAGAGTAGTATAATGTAAGCTGCATAGATGGGCCTCACATGTAATTTAAATAATTTAGGTATTCCTGACATGTAATTTAAGCCCAGGTAAAAAAAGTGAATTTAGGGATGCCTGGGTGCCTCAGTCTGTTAAGCCGGTTCCTTCGCCTTGGGCCATGATCCCAGGGTCCTGGGATGGAGTACCGAATCAGGCTCCTTGCCCTGAAGGGAGTCTGCTTCTCTCTCTGTCTCTGCCTGCCACTCTGTCTGCTTATGTGTGTGCTCTCTCTCTCTCTGACAAATAAATGAATAAAAAATCTTAAAAAAAAAAAAAAGAAAGTAAAATTAACTTTAAAGTGATTTCATTTAACACAATATATCCCAAGTATTGTAATTCCAATGTGTAATCAATTCAAAGAAGTATTAGCAACATATTTTTATTTGTTTGCTCATATTATGTCTTTAAAATCTGGTTTAAAATCATATCTTTAAAATCAGATCTTCATGTGAATAGAACACATTTCAAGTACTTACAATCATGTGAACTAAGCTTAAAAATCAATAAAATAAATCATATATATGCATGCATATATACTCTGAATCCTGAAAATGGGGAACATACCTTCTCTTCAAGTATACATGGAACATTCATGCATTAAACTATTTGATAGACCATAAAGACAATGTCATTTATGTTTGAGAAATAAAAATAATAAAATTAAATAAAAACAGTAAAAATAACATACTCTGATCACAATGAAATGAAAATAGAAGTTAGTAACAATAACCTACATGATTGCATGCACATCTTTCTACTTGGAAACTATATAGAAAATAAAAAATTAAAAACAATTAGGCTTACTATTAAAAACCAGAGGAAAATTACAAATAAAAACTGAGGATCAACTAGAAAAAAAATTAATAGAAACATTTCCCACCTGAGTCCATGGCCACAAGTAATGGAGGACTCAGAAAGTCCAGAATACTGACTATTTAGAATAATAAAAATGAGAATAAGTGGAATAAGTTTCTTATGTGAAAATCTAGGAAAGGACAAAATAAAACAAAGGAAACCAGGAAGAAATAAGAGATAATGAAGGAATTACTGAGAAATTATTGAAAACATAGGAAACCCAATAAATGAGACCAAATGCTGGTTCTTTGAAACATCAATGGATCAGCCATATCACTAGCTACATAATCCATGTAGGAGAGAAAGCACAAATGAACATTTTTTTTAAATATCAAGGAGGAAGTAATATTTTAAACAAATGAAATTTAAAACAAAACAAAGCAACAACAAAAAAAATTGAAACTTCAAATACACATATGCAAAAGAAACAGTTTATACAAATCTACTCAAATGAATTTGAAAACCTAGATGAAAGAGATAGGTTTCTAGGAAAACATAATTTAGCAGAACAACACTAATGGACATAGGTCACCTAAGCTGACCGATATCCACAGAAGGAAGAAAACTGCAAAATACCTTGTGATGAACCAATATGATTTCATATGGAAATTTTACCAAACCTGTAAAGACCAGAGGACATAATATTACTTTAAATATTTCAGAAGATACAGAAAATAAAATAAATAAATAAAAATGTCTACTATTTAAAGGGATTGTTGATGACAAAGACTAAAGATGTTGCAAAATCTGACAAAGACTGAATTACAAAGAAGAGTGCAAAGCAATCTTACTTAACAGTGATGCACATTATTTTTAAGATTTGTTTATTTATTTTAGAGAGAGTGGGGTGGGGCAGAAGGAGAGGGAAAGAATCTCAAGCAAACCTCCCACCGAGCATGGAGCCTGACTGAGGCGGGAGTCGATCTCATGACCTGAGCCAAAACCAAGAGTTGAATACACAAATGACTGAGTCACCTAGGCACCCCAGGAACACATTTTATGAGCCCTTTCCCCAAGAGGCAAAAGCAAAAGGCAATGACAAAGCATTGGATTTAAAAAGGAAGGTTAATATCCCTGATATATTAAAAAGCTACCAAAACTAATAAGATAATGGCCAACAACTCCATGGCTAAATAATAGGAGTTTTGAGAAGATGAGTCAAAGGCAAATTAATACAAATGATCCTTGAACTCGGAATTCACACTCAACTTCATTTATAATAAAAGAAATCTAACTCTACAGACAAGGAGGAGTCTGCTAACTTACTCTGATGGCCAGGCAGAGAAGAGTGCTTATTTTTTCTCTGTGACCAGCAAAAATGCAAAATGGCCCAGCCCCTGTGGAGAGTTTGGCAGTGTCTGACAACATTAAATATACACTTAGTCTCTGATTCAACAATCCTGCTTCTAGGATTCAGTCCCAAAAATACATCTGCAAAAATAAAATGGAGCAAGTTACAATTTTATTAAATGTGGCACTATTTTTATTAACAAAAGATAACTAATTCAAGTGTCCATCCACTGAGCTGATTAAATAAAATATGGTATATTTACCCACGGGAATATTATGCAGCTAAAGAAAAGAATAAAAGATTTGCATATATTGATATGGAGTGATGTGCAGAATAGATTCTAAAGTAAAAAAAAAAAAAAATCAAGAAATAGAAGATCTATATATTTCCCCACCTTCTGCATAAGAAGGAGAAGGGAATATATATATATATTGAATTATTATTAATACATTAAATTATATATCTATTAAATAAATAAGTAAAGATATATTTTCTCACAGCAAACATGAGATACACTGGCCTTATAAGACTACTGACATGATACATGCAGTACATGTCACAAGCTACAAAGTATTCTTCTTCCCCTAACAAAGCATATTTGAATTTCAACCTAATAAAGCCTTAGACCTACCTTCTACTTTACTGATACTTTGGGGCTGCAAGAACAAGTTAGAGCCCTCCATGACATTACAGCCAAATCTAGCCTGTGACCTATTTCCACAGTACAGTTAATCTGATTTCTTCAACAAGAAGTGATATGAAAACAAAATAATAAGAAAAGGAATAAATTTTATTTTTAAAAATATTTTATTTATTTATTTGAGAGAGACTGAGAAAGCATGAGCAGAGGGGAGTAACAGAGGGAGAAGCAGGCTCCTCAATGAGCAGGGAGCCCAATGTAGGACTCGATCCTAGAACCGTGACATCATAACCTGAGCCGAAGGCTAATGCTTTACTGACTGAGCCACCCAAGCACCTGGAAGGGGGTACTATTTTAATTAGAAGTTACTTAAAAGTAACTGAAGAGGGGTGCCTGGGTGGCTCAGTGGGTTAAGCTGCTGCCTTTGGCTCAGGTCATGATCTAGGGGTTCTGGGATCAAGTCCCGCATCGGGCTCTCTGCTCAGTGGGAAGCCTGCTTCCCTTCCTCTCTCTCTGCCTGCCTCTCTGCCTACTTGCGATCTCTCTCTGTCAAATAAATAAATAAAATCTTTTAAAAAAAAAAAAAAAGATGGTCTTTCTTATAAAGAGGATTGAAAACGGAAATAGAATTTAAAAAAAAAAAAAAAAGTAACTGAAGAGATTCCAGTGGTCCCACTAGAAAATGAACCAGAAAATACTCCAGAATGATTCTTCATTTTGCTGGCTATGCCAGTCACATCAGAGATATAAAATAAAATATTGTTTCTTTTGAAATGCATACTGAATCTTTGGGTGGAGAGGGTTGAAATGATGTTATATCTAGGATTTCCTTTCAAAGAATACAAACAAAAAAAAAACCTAAAAATAGCACATATTCTTAATGACTGTTAGGCTTTGGTGATGGTTCCTCATATTTTTAGTATTTGTTTATATGTAAAGATTTTCATAATAGGACAGAAAGAACATGGAAGGAAAAACATGTAGGGGAAACCAGTTTGGTGCCATATTAGGCCACCAAACAACCAAACCATAAAACAGCTATGGCAAGTTAAGTTTGTTTTACAGCTTGCAGGTCAGGGCTTAGGAGAGCTCCACAAGTTTCATCTTGAGCCTGGGTTGAAATGGCAGGAATGCACAGGATGGAGCACAGTCTTCTCATAATGAAGGACAGAAGCTCCAGCAGAAGCAAGCAAACACACACAATGCCTCCTTGGTTCCAGCTCAGAATTAGAACTGTCACTTCACCGATATCCTATTGGCCAAAGCAAGATGTATGCCCAAGCCTACCAACAACCCTGGGGTAGGAACATTCACTCTTCCCAGTAAAGCGTGGGCAGAGATGGGGCCTGGGGTAGGGGAAAGGAGGGAACTCACTGATCAACAGTCTACCCTAGGGTATCACCTGGATGGCTCAGTCAGTTAAGCAACCAACTCTTGATCTTGGCTCAGGTCACGAACTTGCTGTCATGAGATCAAACCCTGTGTCAGGTTCCACACTTAGCTCTCAGTTTCCTTGAAATTTTTCTCCCTCTCCCTCTGCCCCTCCCCGAGTGTGCATGTGCTCTCTCTCTCCCTCCCTCTAAAATGAATACATAAATCTTAAAAAAAAACAAAAACAAAAAAGTTTGATTTAAGGCATGCCTCTCAACTCAAGTGTAGGAGCAAGGCAGACAGTTAAATATAGGAGTCCATATTTCAAGGCAGCATTTGGAATGGAGATGGAATTTTTAATACCAATTTACTATTGCTTTCCCTGAATCGCCTCGATATTTTGGTATTAAATATTAAGAAAGCATATTGACAAGATTAATTATGGATATTTTCCAAATCATGATTAGAAATGTGCAAAGAGGTTTATATAAAATAGCAGAATTTTGATAAAATACAAATAGATTTGCAAATAATTTTTCAAGGCTCGATGATTCTGTTAGATGGTGTTCGTCTGAGTTTATCTTTCTGATTTTCGGAAATATAGAAATGAGAATCCGTGAATTATTAGGGAATCTAATTCCACGGGACCTAAGGTCGCCCCTTGTCCTAACTCCTGCTCACTTCAGGGATTCCTCTGACAACATCTGTGCAGATGGCCATCCAGATTCCTTGTCTTCCTTAGATGAAGGAAACCACATTATTTTCCAGGCTGCCTCGTTTAATCTTTGGATGATTTCCAGGGCTACCAAGCTTTTACTGACATCTCCGTTCTATATTTACTAGTATGATGGCCTTGCTAAGTTTCTGTTGCCTCCATCGGGAATAGTAATACCTAGCTCTCTCCCTCCCTTTGTGGACATTGAGGACAACTGCTCCCCCTACAGGCACATTGAATCTCTTCATCATTCCTGGACACTTCAAACAGTTGCTGATGGTGATTTCAAAATCACAGCACACGGGTCTTTCAGTAACCTGGGATATTATTTATCTGGGACTAAGGAAATCATTTTCAAATTTGTCTGTAGATTGAAATCAACTGGGCAAAATATGACGCTTGGGTGCTGGCCCTAGGTAATCTGGTGTGTGTATCCTTGGTTACCCCAGGTACTGGACTGTGTAAGTACAAGGTCTGGAGCTTGCTTCTGGAATCAGAGTAACTAGGTCAATGCACCTACACTATAGTTCATTGGTTCTCAAAACTCAGGGTGCATCAGAATCCTACTGGGGACTTGTTAGACATTTTGCTGGGATTCATCCTCAAAGTTTGTGATTCAGAAGCTCAGGGTGGAACCCCCCAGTCTGCCTTTCTTAAAAGCTCCCAGGTGATGTTGATGCTATCATTTAGAGGCCACATGTTGAAGACCTCTTTCTAGTTGCCTGCTCCTTTGGAGCCTCTATGAATGGATTTCGTCTGCTATTCCCTGCTCTGCTCTCTCACCCCCTCTATTTGTCTCTGGCAGTGGTTCTCAAACCTGGGTGCTAAAAACCCTCAGCTGACTTGGCCACAAGATGAAGTTTGAGAAACACCAGTCCATACGTTCAGCTTGCCGCAAAGGGCCTAGAGCCCGCCATCCCTAAGGTCTGGTCCTCTGTCTTTGCTGGTGGTGGTTCAAATTCCCAAGAAGATGCAGCTGACTGACCTAGTTTATTTTCCATACCAGAATCTAGGTTCCTGATTAATTTAGTTTGGTCAGTCATATAGTCAATGGGCCCTGATAATGCTATAGAGCTCTCCCCAAAGATTTTGAATCAAGAAGTCTGGCATGCAAGCCGCATTAAGAATCACTGCCTCAGGGGTGCTTGGGTGGCTCAGTCATTAAGCATCTGCCTTCTGGCTCAGGTCATGATCACAGGGTCCTGGGATCGAGCCCCACGTAGGGGTCCCTGCTCCTGGAAACCCTGCTCTTCCCTCTGCTCTCCCCCTGCTTGTGTTGCCTCTCTCACAGTCTTCCTCTCTGTCAAACAAATAAAAAGAAAAAAAGAATCGCTGCCTCAGCAGGTTCTTAAAGTGGGGTTCTTGGACCAGTAGCAATAGCATCACCTGGAAACTTGATAGAAGTACCAAGCTGTTCCTTAGACTTCTGAATCTGAATGCCAGGGTCAGGGGAGTCTTTGTTTTAGCGAATCTTGCCTGGGAAGCTGTGGCGCATTCTAGCTGCCAATCACCGCTCAAGAAGAATCTCACTGAAAGCTCCATGACCTCATCAACTACCCTATCTCACCTCCAACCGCATACGCAGGGCTGGTGGCAAGACTTACAAAATACTTTAAAAAATTATAAAATCTTGCCACTAATTTGCACTTCTCCAAATGCCAGCTTTTACAAGCTCTAAGATATCCGTTTCGAAAAGAGATATTTAAAGAAAATAAAGGAGATCTGGCCTGCAGAGCCCAGGCCCCACATTACCGAATTTCCACACTGTCTATGACTGAAACCTTATATAAACAACCTGGCTTTGGTTTATAATTGTGGAATCCACAAGGGTCACATCGGCAATAATATATGCCACAACTTCCACAGCAGTGAACATCTGGTATGTAATTTTACATCAACAAATTCTACTTTGATGAAACTTAAACCTATGAAATTTAAACAAAATGGTGTTAGGGCTGAATCCCCAAAAGACAAAGAAAGGGATCTGGGTTTCTGTTTTTCCTTTTTTGAAACCCAGGTGCACATTAAAGCCAGTGCCAGGACACACACTTGTGTAATTTGGCTCAAGTGCAGGTTTTCCTGTCTAATGGCATTAGACTGACTACATCAAAATAACCACAGGCCTCAAGCCGAGTTCAGTAAGCCCCATCCTTCCAACAGCGGGAAAAGGAAGGAACTTGCTTAGGTAGCCGGTCGTGTGTGGTGTTTCACCGTAACCTTCACCTTACTATCAGTGAAAACACTGAAGCAAAGGGCAGTTTTCTACTTTGGATTGAATTACTTACTCACCACTTGATTCAGGACCATGGTTTAGGCAGATGTCTGTATCAGATGCTGTAGGGAACCAGAAGCCAAAGATGTTATTCTTCACCTTCTCTCTGTAAAATAATTGGGGCCAAAAAAAGAAAAAAAAAAGAAGAAGAAAGAAAGAAAGAAAAGGAAAGAAAAAAGAAGATGGGCATGACCATTCTTTCCAACTCCTACAGTATCTGATCTCTAATGGTTCATCAAAATGCACTGTTTTTCCTAAAATATGTCATTCTCAACTATAAAATCTCCGTTAAGGAATGAAAGCCTCTAACTCTTGATTTTGGCTCAGGTCATGATCTCAGGGTCCTGGGATCCAGCCCTCTATTGGGCTCCGGGCTCAATGGGGAGTCTGCTTATCTCTCTCTCCTTCTCCCCCTCCCCCTCCTCTTTCTCTCTCTAAAATAAATAAATAAATTTTTTTAAGAAAATGAGGACTCAAGCTAGTTTAGTGAATGAAAAGGAAATCAACTAACTGTAGTCATGATGGAACCTTTTCATCTTACACCTTTAAGTACGTATTTAAGTAGCTATGTTGTACCCTCAGTCAACATACCATCCTAACCTCCGTGAACCCAGCAAAATCCCATGAAGGCCGCCCTTCTCCACTTTACCCCTGAGCTTGGGATTCTCTAGGGTTCATGAGGCATGTCTCTCCAGATCCACACGCATTTCTTGCTGAGTGATTTCTCTTTTGTCCCCCATCACTGAGAGCCCTTCAGTTTCAAGGTTATCTGCTCACTCCTATATCCTTTTTCATCTGGATTTATCAGACACTCTCAACTTAATGAGTCCCAAAGAGAACTTAGTGTCTTCTTCGCCCTCCTCCCTACAGACCTGATAAACATCCCACATCCTGGATGGCGTCTCTTAAGCAGTCACTCCCATGATTATCCCTGGCTCCTTTCTCCTACTTCCTTTCCAGATATCCTACATTTATAACCATCTGTTCTTACCAATTCTACTTCAGAAGGACCTGTTAAATCTGCCTTTCCTATTGATTCTCTAACAACCTATCTAAACTGTTGTAATACCATGTTTTTCTGTCATTTTTTCTTGACTTGAACTCATGTCCCGCTTGCATGTTTTCCGGCTTAAAAGAGAATCTGTCTTGACTGTTTTTCTTTTCAGGTCTTCCACTGGAGTCCTGACTATTTACAGAATGGGACCCAGGAGCATTGCGGTTGAGGCAAAACATTCTCCTTCCTGTTGAGCTTCATCTCTAGCTCATTCATGCTCCAACTACTTGCACTTCTGACCATTAAGAGCATGTGCCACACCTCACCATGGCTCTATGTGCTGCTCAATGTGACTTTCCTCTGACTGCAAAGCCCCGACCTCCCTTATCTGCTGGCCTACTCCTTTCCACCCTTTCACATAGAGCTCAGACAGTAGTTCATCATCTAAACTGCCCTTCCTGACTTGCCCAGAATAGAACACATTTTTATTTATTATTTATTTCAGATTATTTATTTATTTATTTGACAGAGAGAGATCATAAGTAGGCAGAGGGGCAGGCAGGGAGACAGAGAGGAGGAAGCAGGCTCCTTGCCGAGCAAAGAGCCTAATGTGGGACTTGATCCCAGGACCCTGAGATCATGACCTGATCCAAAGGCAGAAGCGTAAGGCACTGAGCCACCCAGGTGCTCCCACATTTTTATTTTTGCTAGCACCTTGCACACTATATTCTGGGGCTCTGGGTCACAGATAATTCTAGTGCATACCCATACCTCTTTGGACATGTGGGAAGATTCTACAGCTCTATCCCCTTGTACTTATTGGAACCATATTACCAGATGTCTCGAAGGAGAGGTGAGCAGAAACCATAGGGGTCACTCCCAGCATGTAAACACATTTAATTACTCTCTTCCTCTGCCGCAGTCACCAAGGGGACCTTGTATTCCTGACGGGGTAGCTGCAACAAGGTGGTCCCTCTGTTAACCTGGGTTCCTGTGTGTCTCTATGGAACAGAACTTCCGTGCCAACCCATAATAAACCTTGCGCTGTTTTAGTCATCTCTCAATAGATAACAAAGAGCTCAAGATGTAGGAGCTTAAAACAGCAGCACTTTATAATTCTCCAGGGACTTTATCCCAACAGAATTATGTAGACTTCTTACAGCATAATAGCTGTGTTCCAGGAGAGAAAAGTAGAGGCTGCCAGGCCTCCTAACAGCTAGGTCTGGACCCAGCATATGCTGTTGGTCAAAGCAAGTCACAAGACCAGCCCAGGTTCAAGGGGAGGACAAAAAGCCCCACAACTTGACGGGAGTTCATCCTGGATATCCGGGGAGGGGGAGGATGGCTGTTGGTCATCTTGGGAGATTAACTGCCACACATCTGGGTGAAGCCACTGGGATTTGGGAGTCATTTGTTACTACAGCTGGACCTAGTTTTTCCTGGCTAGTACATTCTGCTTGTATATTTGTTTTATAAAACAATCTGTAGCTTCTTTCTGGTAAAGATAGCTGTAAAAGTCATATTTTACTTAATTTACATCCGCATCTCCCAAAATAATGGTTGAATCTTAGTCAGCAAGCTACTAAAATCTTATTGAGTGAATGAGTGAAGGTTTTACTTACAACAACAAGACAACCAGAGCTTGAAACCATAAATGAGAATAGAAAGGTCAGAATATGTCAGAGTAACGTGTATAATGATACTATAGATCCTGCCTCTTGCCTAGGACATTGCTTACATCCAAAATAGAATCACGTATGCTATCCTTTTATCCTCTCAGACTTTCTATGATATAGGAAAAAATTGGATATTATTACAATAATTTTGCAAATCAAACACTTGAGTCACAGAAAAGTGGACAGAACGTTCAAGATCAAATAACTGGAGAGTTGCAGCTGTTAGTCCTGTGACTTGGAATTCAGTCCTCTATTCATACAGGACTACATTATTACATTGGAATTTGGGAAATTGTTTGAAAGTGAAAAGAAAAGAAATGAGATGAATAGGTAAGGAGAGTGCAGGTCAAGGCAAAGATTTAATGGAGGATAAACATATTCAGAGGAAGATGGCTTTCTGCTGTCAAGAAAAATGTGGATGGGTTAGAGATACAATAGATAATTTAATTAGTTGAAATGGATAAGTGTGTTCGAGAAGAGTATACAAAAACGAAAACACTCTGTAGAAGCGGTCCCGATATGCAGCCTGTCTATGTACACAAAAGCAAGTGACATAGATCACAAATCTTCTGTGCTAAATAAGCATTTACAAAAGAGCAGTGTATATTTTTCAAAGAAATAATTCATGCACAATTAAAAAAAAAATAGGCCTTTGGTCAGAAAACTTTCCTCCAAGCTTCATTTAGAGCCATGTTCTCCTCCCTGAAAGATAGCATCTTTAGCTATTCTTTCCTCCATCCTCCTTATTTTTAATTTAAGGACAGCCACCCTCTGGAGCCCCTACATTCCTACTTCAGAGACATGCCATCAATAAATGGATGTCTCTGGAAAATTCTGAAGACTTGATATGTACCATCTTTTACCTGTGACCTCACCCTTCCTGTATGCTCTTGCTGAGACTTTTGGGGGTGGGTGTGTAAACAAACTTGGGGTTCAGGGAGAGAGGAGCCCCCAGGAAAGAGGGAACGTATCTCACTGCACCCCTGCTGTGCTTCACTGGTTTATCCTTTCTCAACAACGTCCTCCTCCTCTCGTATCTTCCGCATCATAGGCATATCCATCTTACACAGAAGGCCAAGGATCCCTTTTCCTCCAAATCAAAAATTCTGGGGCTCAAAACCTAAACTTTCTTCAGATCATACCCAATCCAGGTGATGAACTTGTATTTCAGTATATATGGTGGTTGTTTGCAGATAAAATGCTGCCATGAGCTAAGGCAGAAATTGTCAAAATAGTTTGGTCTCAGGACCCATTTAAGTTCTTAAAAACCGCTGAGGACCCCAAGGAGCTTCTTTGTTTGTGGATTATACTGTTGTTATTTGAAATGCTGGAAATTAAAACTAAGACTTTAAAACTATCAATTCACTTAACAATAATGACTCTACTATGTGTTTACACAAAGAACAAAATTTCAAAATAAAAATAATGAGGTGAATTGCATTGTTTTACATTCTCACAAATATACTTAATGTCTGAGTTAATGGGAGACAATTGTATTGTCATACCGCTTCTGCATTCAATTCTGTTGGGATACACAGGGTGTGGTTTGGAAGTTTATAAAGAAAATCAAGTTTATCCAGTTATTAAAAGGTGGTAGCTTGTGGACCCCTTGAACAGGTCTCATAGATTCTCAGAGGTTCTTAGAGAAGTGGTGTGTGTGTGTGTGACATTCAAGTATTTTTACAGATAATTTAGGGATGGTGGTTAAAACCTATGAAATGATAGATAGGTAAGATATAATAATATACTTTGAAGTTTTAAGTTTTTAGATAGAGCCAGCATCTTCAGTAAAGAGTGATCCCCAGGAACTGAAGAAATCAGATGAAATTTCTTGACGTTTAAGGAATTTAGCTGTATAATAGAGATCAGATAGGACTTGGATTATCAAAGCAGGAAATTGGGACTTCCAGCTGGGGAACAACATAACAAAAGTGTAGAGCTCCAAAGGTAGCAGTGATACCTGTCTGCTTTCTGATGTCTACAAATTCTTATGTGTGTCCATCTTCCAACTTGCTATTCAGGTATCTGGTTGTTTACATTGTAATGCATTCATGTAGTCACTCGTTATGTTGTGAGGGAGCAATGGGTAGTTGGGTAATTGTGTAGTTGTATCTGCCGTGGAAGATCTGGCTACTTCTTGCCTCCATCCTGGGCTCAGGGGGAGGGGGTTGTGATACTTGAGGAATAACCTTCTCCTCCTCCTTAGGCTGCACAGCTCTGGCAACCTGGGATCATTAGGTAAAGGGCAAGCATGACTGGATGACCAATACCTGAACTCAACAGGCAAGTCCAAGACTTGTTACCAATCCCATTCTAGCTCCCAAATCAGTTTCCAACACTCAGAGCTTCCCACAGTGGCCATTTCTAAAAATAAGTACATATCAAATAATATCTGAAATGCAAGTCAAAAAGTAGGCCTCCAAAGAAAATTAAAAGGCAAGTCATGCCACTTAATAATTTCTTTTTTTGGTAACTAAAACAATAATATGAGGACGATTTATTTATTTTTTTAGGATTTTTTTTTTAATTTATTTGAGAGGGAAAGCCCGAGAGAGAGCATGAGCAAGGGGGCAGAGGGAGAAGCAGACTCCCCAGTGAACAGGGAGCCTGATGTGGGGCTCAGTCCCAGGACCCTGAGATTATGGCCTGAGCCAATGACAGAGGCTTAATCGACTGAGCCACCCAGGCACTCTGAAAATGATTTATTCCTGCTTGCACTTAGATACGGTGAGGCTCTACTTGGTTAGGAAAGGACTCTGTTTACCCACTAGGCTATGACCCCGGTCTCCTGTGGCCTAGAATAAGACAAGCTGGCTCCCGCACTTGTCCCACACCACAGAGAGAAAGCTGTTTGCTCCAGGGAGAGTGCTGAGACTGGAGTGGAGGGCTCTTGCAGGGAGTTCCTGGTAGCAAAGGACTTATTAATCAATCCTACTTCCAGGTTGGTGATGGGTGAACCATAGCTCACGGATTAAAGAGATACCTGACCCATTGGTTACATTCATGTGAAGAACGGGTATTTGGGGCAATTTACCATTGATTAACTGCTCTGAAAAGCATCATTTCACTGTACCCACAGAGCACACATGTAAAGTAAGCAAAACAGACATTATTTATTAGCTCACATAGAAGACACAGAAATCCAGAGAGAATTCAGAATGATTTACTGTCTTCTTAATTCTTTCAAGGAAGGTGGTAGCTGGGGTGCCTGGGTGGCTCAGTGGGTTAGCCTCTGCCTTTAGCTCAGGTCCTGATCTCAGGGTCCTGGGATGGAGCCCCACATCAGGCTCTCTGCTCAGTAGGGAGCCTGCTTCCTCCTGTCTCTCTGCTTACTTGTGAGCTGTCTGTCAAACAAATAAAATCTTTAAGAAAAAAAAAAAAAAAAAAAAAAGGATGGTGGTAGATAATACCACTCTAGAGAGAAGTTAGTTCATTACAAATGATGGAATCCTTAAGGCATCTAGGGCTTAATTTTTTTTTTTTTTTTTGGTCTTATGTTTTTGAGAAAGTTTAGATTAGAAAAATGAGTTCTACAAGATAACGGGGGTTTGGAAGCTGCTGTCTTCACAGGAAGACTCTTAAAGTTGGCATACTAAGCCAAGGTTGAAGAACAAAAAAAGCTACTACACGACAAATGCCATGACCCCATGCCTAAAAGAACTTCAAGCACTCCTTTCAATTGCAGACATTGTCTATCTTGGTTTATCCTTAGTTTTGGCCAAAGGCCTCAGGCTGTTCCTTTCATGCTTTCCACCTTTTCGAACTTCTATGCCATCATGTTCTCCTTACTGAACCTGAGAAATGGTTGGGCACCAAAACTCCAGCAACCTCACTCCTTATACACATTTAGCAGCAAGGGGAAACTGATAGATAGAGCTAATGATATGGAGAAATCACAGAAACTTCAAAGATCTCCAAAGGTCTTACGACTACAAGGGCAAAGAGCCCTTAAGTGCACAGCAAACATCAGATGTTGAGTTGGGATTAGTGCAGTGCAGGAAGACAAAGAGTCTCAGTCTTTGAGAGGCCACAAGTTGTAATATACAAAGATGGGTGAAAGAAGCATGTGTACAGTGGGGGATCAGGGAGACATGAATGTCACAATAGCACAGTGCAAGCAATCATAGATGCACAATAAATGTATTTTTGAAGAATAATGGATCAATGAGATTATCTCCCACTGCTCTGGCACCCTCTAAGTAGGCATATAGAAGCCAGATTTTTGTGTTGATAGAGGAAGTCATATCATCTGGTGCATATAGATAGAAAAATATTTTATTTCTATATAAATAATTGTATTAACTATTATATAGATTAAGTGGTATCTATATAAATAAGTGTTGTGTGTATTGCGATGTTTTAACATCTTTTATAAAAACTTCCTAGCTTGGGAGAGACCATCCTTCTCAAGGCTAACCAATTCTTAAAGGTAGCAAGGTTTCAGCTAGGAACATATCTTTGATATGCAAGCAAACATGTCCACAGCTGGACCTCTCTCTCTAGCCAGTAGAGCCCAGAAAGCAATACTCTTTTAGTAATATCCCTCTTAATCATGCCAGATCCAGGAACCAGGTAACTAGGGACCATCCCTCTAGTTTAGAACTCATTGAAATTATCCAAACCCACAAAAACGCCAAAAAAGGCAGTGGCCCAAGCTTTCTTCTCAATGTTGTCTTCTGCCTCCTAACTTTCCTGTTGTTTTTCCATGTGAGCCTGAATGATGTGCTGGGCATTTTGTTCTATGTTCTGTGTGTATAATAAGCTTTGTTTTCCCAAATGTCTCCTATGTCTCTTCTTATAGCCACAGCTGACTGATCATCACATAAAGAACAAAAAAGCAAGGTCCAAATTTCTACCTATAAAATAAAAAAGTCCTGGGGAGCTAATAATACTGTATTGCAAATTTGAAAAGAGTGGATCTTTTAAAGTTCTTATCATGAGAGGCAAAACTCATAACTATGCATGGTGATGGATGTAAACTAGACTTATTGTGGTGACCACTTTGCAATACCATATTGAATCATTATGTTATACACCAAAAAGTAATGTGATATAGTACATCAACTATATAGCAATAAATAAAATGAGAAAAAGAAAAAGTGACTACCTGAGCAGAGGAAGGGCAGGGAGAAGTCAGACTGGTATTCATTCATTCATTTCTTCATTCATCTCCATATGGAAGCTGCCCCTCCTCACATTCTAAGTTATAGTTTCCCATCTGTTTTGGCTTTGACTTGCAAGTTACCTATTACGAAAATATGTCCTAAAGTTGGAATCAATAGGTTCAGAGAATCCAAGGCTCTCTGTAACAGGAGGCTGCTTTTTTTGCACAGACTTCCTGACGTCAAGAGAATCTGTGAGTCATCTTCCTTAAATTCCTCATCACCACAACCAAGGAGCCAAACTGATTTCTAAAGTCCCTCCTTACTTCCCAAACCCTGAAGTTTTATGTCCCATGAAGGCATAAAGATACCTCAAAAAAAAGAAAGAAAGAAGGGGAAAGAAGAAAGGAATACAAAACAAAGATGAACTTTGAATGATCTCTTTAAGAATCAGTAATACTGGGGCACCCAGGTGGTTCAGTCATTAAGCGTATGCCTTCGGCTCATGTCACAATTCCAGGGTCTTCCCTGCTCAGCGGTGAGCCTGCTTTTCCCTGCCCCCACCCCCAACTCCGCTTGTGTTCCCTCTCTCTGTGTCTCTCTCTGCCAAATAAATAAGTAACACCTTAAAAAAAAAACAAGAATCAATAGTACTTTGCCATGATGAAGATTGGCAAAGTGCTTTCTGGGCAAAGCATCTGCACAGATCCATTTTTCACATGGGCCAGAGATACCAGAGGAAAAACAAAACACTGTTTGTCTATGAAGAAAAAGCCCATGTTGAAACTTGTAAAAGTTAAAAGATGCGTCCCCCAGAAGGATGAGAGAGATGAGCCAGAAGAGAGTATCATGGCATCTTTGGAACATTCACAATGTGACTAGAGCCTCAGGGGGATGGCTAGAAATGTGTGTGAATCTGGGTCCAATGAGGAGAAAGAAACCATGTAGAGATTTGAACAAAAAGTTTATTGTGAAGAATGACAAACTCTAAAGAGGAATTTGAACTAGAGCTCTCAGGCTAGAACTTACAGTCTGGATGTCAGCTTTTGTTTTAATAGTACATCACCACACCCATCCATTTCCATGTTGCCTTTGAAAAAGAGTTGGCTAACCCCTAGACTAAAGTAACAAGGCATTCATTGGTAGGAAGTAAAAGAGACCCTAAGAATATAGGACGAGCAGATGTATGGATGAGCCACTGCTTCTAGGGCTTGGATAGAACATTCAAAGAAACATCCATCCCCTGGGCTAACATACAGACCTGGTTTGAATGGGTATGACCATGGCTCACTCATGGCAAAAACATGGCTGTGGTGTCACGCTATCAGAAACAGGTCTTTTGGAATTTGTTGGAAATCTGCCCTTCAGTGCACCAAGGAGAGTTGTTCATGAAGAGAAGTCTTGCCAGAGGCACTCTGCTGCAAAATCCACCCAAAATAGGAACCAGGAAAATGGCTGACCCCTGAGTGCAACTGGATGCCATGGGCTTTAGGAGTTTAGCCCTAGAGAAGCTTCATTTGCTACAAGAGTTTGAGGATGCTGAAGCTGTATTCACTGCAGGAGCTTGATGCTGGGTGGGGGTGCTGTTAGAGCAAAAGCTTAGCAGGAGAGCACCCTAGAACCAAGAAACAGAACTCTTTTCTTCCGCAATGTCTCTCCATTGACCTCTGCTGGCTCACAGCTTACCACTGTGTCACCTGCAAAGGAAAGGTATTTAATGGACCCAGATCTGCTATCATAGCACCCCAAACAAGGAATATGGATAAAAGAAAATAAATAGATAACTGGCACAGAATGATAAGAGCCAGCACAAGGGATTTGGTAACTTGGATTCTATCCTGTGCATACCAAGTGCCTTAAAGTTTGGTTCTTAATTACCTCAGTTAAAATGAAAGGCAAATGAGGAGATCATGTGTGTGTGCAAACATGTAGATACATATAATCATATGTGTCTCTATATGGGAACACATTTATACATGATATTTTATAGTTGTAAAGAAAGAAAAAAGGAAATCTATGTTTAAGGTAGATTTTCTTTCACTTATTTTTTCTTCATTCACTGTACATTAGAAAAACTTTATTATTTTTTTTTCAAACCAATACCACCTGGTTAGAGAAATAAGCTGGATCAGTTCAACTTGCCCGCAAATCTCTGACATGGTGTTAGGAGGGGTACACCAACATGAGATAAGCTCTAACATAGGAGTGTACAAAAGAGACAGATATAATTGTTTTTGGATAAGAAGAGTGAGAATAAAGCAATAGAAACAATAGAAGTATAGATGAGTTTCCTTCAGATGATATATCTTCAGACCCCTCCTCATCTATAAAAATAAGACTCCAGATCCCGTAATTCATGGTCCAAGCGATGACAATTTATATCATACCTATTGTCAGTTACATCACCCTGGAAAAAAAATGCCCAGATCCTGAAATCATTCTGCTTGTGAAAGAACAGAGGAAAGGGGCAATGGTATTAGTTCTAATATTCCCCTTTCAATGTTCTCAGGATCTGATTAGATGGACCTCTTTTTCTATTATAAATTCCATTATGAAGAGTGCTCACTTCAGTTAATAAATGGATGGGAAGGAAGAATCAAAAGGGGTTCTCTATAAACCACTTAAACTAGCCTCAAGGCTATTCTATAATATCCTGTAAGTTTTAAACACTGTTGAAAAGAATTTTAAAAGAGGAATTACATGATCAGTTTTCTATTTAAGAACAATCACACTTTCACTAGTGAAATGATATATTGAAAGAAAACCAGTAAGGAGACAATTGTAGCAGTCCAGACAGAGTACATTGGGGGGACTAGAGACAAAATAGTGATAGTTTGACCTGAGGAACAAGAAGAGCACACTCTCTAAGAGATTTTTAATTTCAAAAAATCCCAATTCCTACTCAAGAAATTCTAATTTAATTGATCTGAGATGAATCCAAGCACCAACATCATTATTTTGTCAAGGCTCCCCAGGTGATTTCCGTGTCCAGCTGTGGTTGAGAGTCACTGGCTTCAGTAATGAGCACAAGCAGAGTAAGGGAGTTTTGAAGAGAAAAGGATGTCAAGATTGGCAGAGAATCAGAAGTGTTCCCATGAAAACCAAATGAAAGCCCATTTCATCAGGAATAGAGTCACTATTAACAAAATCAGGAAGGAAGTGAATACAATTCATTATACTCAGTAATCAATAGGTGAGTTTAGTAACAAGAACAATTCGAAGAGATTGATGAAGGTAGATATTCTAAGGTTGGAGAAATTTCTAAGTGACAACTGGAAGTATTATTCTTTATAAAAGTGACTGTGATTTTAAGAGACATATGGATAAAGTGGGAATTAAGAAAGAAGGTAGTTTTTCCTTTCCCTTGTTTCTTCAGTTCTTTTATTCCTGGGTTTTGTCGAGGTATATGTACACAGAACTTATGTGTACAGTTTAATAGTATTTTCACCCTTGCATGTACCAATACAACAACCAGACAGATCAACATCATGTTCCCCGACACACCAGCAGGGACCATAACCCTTTCACATGAAAATACCTGAGGTACCAGATTGAATTCTGTCAGCACTATGAAGTAATTTTATCTGTTCTTGATCTTCATACAAATGGAATCATCAAGTAAGTGATTGCTTTCTGTGTGTTCTTCCTTTTGACATGACAGATTTGAAATTCATCCATTTTGCCATGTGTAATCAGTACATATGGACTGTGCTATTATGTGTGAAATTCCGTTGTGTGGACTAGGCCACACTTTGTCTTTTCCACTCAGCAAAATGACCACTCTCTGCTTGAGCTGTGTTTGCTCATGTAGTGGTTGAGAAACTATATCGGTAGGAAGAAGGCCAGGATACTGTGGAACTCACCTGTTCGCCTCCCTTCTCTCCAAGATCACAGCCATTCACTCACTACGGTTCCAAGCCAAAAGGATCTAAATTCATATATTTTGTTGATCTATTATAGTTGTATAGAGTAAGAAAGTTGGAATCCAACTACTCTGCCAGGAACAGTTATGCAAGTCCTGTGGTTTTTTGTTTGTTTGTTTCATTTTGTTTAATGATAGAAAATACGAGAGTATTATTAGGTATGGATGAAAAAGAGAGTGGGAGGGGTTTTGAGAAATTTTAGAAACCAAAGAGTGGTGTGATAATGGACCACATTACAGAAGAATTTATGAATGAAGAACATATGTTCTATGGTAGAGGGATCTGAATTTGGCTTTTAATCTGCCAAGAACAACGTCTCCTCTTAAAACAGAAGGAAGTTGTATGGGCAGATTTAAATATGGGGAACAATATTAATCTTCTCAAGTAGCCCCTTTTCCGATTTGTTTGGTTTTTAAAATAATATTTGTAGCCAAATCAAGTGCTGAAGATCAAGGGGTCAAGGTTGCAGTCTGATGCTCCAACACACAATGGCTGTGGTTAAGGGCCACCTTGGTGATAGAAAAGAGATGGGGTCCGAGGGGAGGAGTCAAGATGGCGGAGAAGTAGCAGGCTGAGACTACTTCAGCTAGCCGGAGATCAGCTAGATCGCTTATCTAAAGATTGCAAACACCTGAAAATCCATCGGCAGATCGAAGAGAAGAAGAACAGCAATTCTGGAAACAGAAAAACAACCACTTTCTGAAAGGTAGGACCGGCGGAGAAGTGAATCCAAAGCGACGGGAAGATAGACCCCGGGGGGAGGGGCC
>NC_081563.1:83892239-83894254 GCF_022355385.1 Mustela nigripes | reverse complement strand
AAGAACAAGAACCATATGATACTCTCAATAGATGCTGAAAAAGCATTTGACAAAGTACAGCATCCCTTCCTGATCAAAACTCTTCAAAGTTTAGGGATAGAGGGCACATACCTCAATATCATCAAAGCCATCTATGAAAAACCCACCGCAAATATCATTCTCAATGGAGAAAAACTGAAAGCTTTTCCGCTAAGGTCAGGAACACGGCAGGGATGTCCATTATCACCACTGCTATTCAACATCGTACTAGAGGTCCTAGCCTCAGCAATCAGACAACAAAAGGAAATTAAAGGCATCCAAATCGGCAAAGA
The DNA here is from genome assembly GCF_022355385.1 of Mustela nigripes. NCBI lineage: Eukaryota > Metazoa > Chordata > Mammalia > Carnivora > Mustelidae > Mustela > Mustela nigripes. The sequence goes on along the minus strand of NC_081563.1, from coordinate 83,893,943 downwards.
AGAAGTCAAATTATCACTCTTCGCAGATGATATGATACTATATGTGGAAAACCCAAAAGAATGCACTCCAAAACTGCTAGAACTTATACAGGAATTCAGTAAAGTGTCAGGATATAAAATCAATGCACAGAAATCAGTTGCATTTCTCTACACCAACAGCAAGACAGAAGAAAGAGATATTAAGGAGTCAATCCCATTTACAATTGCATCCAAAACCATAAGATACCTAGGAATAAACCTAACCAAAGAGACACAGAATCTATACTCAGAAAACTATAAAGTACTCATGAAAGAAATTGAGGAAGACACAAAGAAATGGAAAAATGTTCCATGCTCCTGGATTGGAAGAATAAATATTGTGAAAATGTCTATGCTACCTAAAGCAATCTACACATTTAATGCAATTCCTATCAAAGTACCATCCATCTTTTTCAAAGAAATGGAACAAATAATTCTAAAATTTATATGGAACCAGGAAAGAACTCGAATAGCCAAAGGGATATTGAAAAAGAAAGCCAACGTTGGTGGCATCACAATTCCGGACTTCAAGCTCTATTACAAAGCTGTCATCATCAAGACAGCATGGTACTGGCACAAAAACAGACACATAGATCAATGGAACAGAATAGAGAGCCCAGAAATAGACTCTCAACTCTATGGTCAACTAATCTTCGACAAAGCAGGAAAGAATGTCCAATGGAAAAAAGACAGCCTCTTCAATAAATGGTGCTGGGAAAATTGGACAGCCACATCCAGAAAAATGAAATTGGGCTATTTCTTTACACCACACACAAAAATAGACTCAAAATGGATGAAGGACCTTAATGTGTGAAAGGAATCCATCCAAATCCTTGAGGAGAACACAGGCAGCAACCTCTTTGACCTCAGCCGCAGCAACATCTTCCTAGGAACAACGCCAAAGGCAAGGGAAGCAAGGGCAAAAATGAACTATTGGGATTTTATCAAGATCAAAAGCTTTTGCACAGCAAAGAAAACAGTTAACAAAATCAAAAGACAACTGACAGAATGGGAGAAGATATTTGCAAACGACATATCAGATAAAGGACTAGTGTCCAGAATCTATAAAGAACTTAGCAAACTCAACACCCAAAGAACAAATAATCCAATCAAGAAATGGGCAGAGGACATGAACAGACATTTCTGCAAAGAAGACATCCAGATGGCCAACAGACACATGAAAAAGTGCTCCATATCACTCAGCATCAGGGAAATACAAATCAAAACCACAATGAGATATCACCTCATACCAGTCAGAATGGCTAAAATCAACAAGTCAGGAAATGACAGATGCTGGCGAGGATGTGGAGAAAGGGGAACCCTCCTACACTGTTGGTGGGAATGCAAGCTGGTGCATCCACTCTGGAAAACAGCATGGAGGTTCCTCAAAATGTTGAAAATAGAACTGCCCTATGACCCAGCAATTGCACTATTGGGTATTTACCCTAAAGATACAAACGTAGTGATCCAAAGGGGCACGTGCACCCGAATGTTTATAGCAGCAATGTCCACAATAGCCAAACTATGGAAAGAACCTAGATGTCCATCAACAGATGAATGGATCAAGAGGATGTGGTATATATACACAATGGAATACTATGCAGCCATCAAAAAATATGAAATCTTGCCATTTGCGACCACATGGATGGAACTAGAGCGTATCATGCTTAGCGAAATAAGTCAAGC
>NC_081563.1:83845668-83892139 GCF_022355385.1 Mustela nigripes | reverse complement strand
GAAGTGGTGATGCAACATGGGGGCTTAAGTGGGTAGGAGAAGAATCATTGAAACAAGATGGGATTGGGAGGGCGACAAACCATAAGTGACTCTTAATCTCACAAAACAAACTGAGGGTTGCTGGGGGGAGGGGGTTTGGGAGAAGGGGGTGGGATTATGGACATTGGGGAGGGTATGTGCTTTGGTGAGTGCTGTGAAGTGTGTAAACCTGGTGATTCACAGACCTGTACCCCTGGGGATAAAAATATATGTTTATAAAAAATTAAAAATTTAAAAAAAAAAAAAAGAAAAAAAAAAAGAGATGGGGTCCGTGAGAAAAAGTGCAGAACCAGAATGAGAGTCCCGTGAGTCAATTGTGTTAATAATATGATTGGCTTCTCTGTTTTTCTCAATATTCATACTTAATGCATTCATTTGCTAGAGCTGCCATGACAAAGAACCACAGACCAGGTAGTTTAAACACCTGTATTCTCACAGATCTGAAGGCTGGACGTCCAATGCCAAGGCTTCAGCTTTGTTCCTTCCTTCTGAGGGTTATGAGGGAAGGTTTTCTTCTCGGTCTCTGACTTCAGCTTGTCTTCTCCATCTCTTTACATTGCCTTCCCTCTCTGCACAACTGTATCTGTGCCAAAATTTCCCCTTTTTATAAGGACACCAGGCGCATTTGATTAGGGCCTCACCCTCACCTTACTTTAACTTGATTAACTCTGTAGAGCCTGTTTCTAAATCATGTTACATTCTGATGTATTCGGAGTTGGAACTTCAACATAGGAATTTGGGGGGACAAAATTCAATCTAAAACACTTAGCAAAAGGACTTACACCATTTTTCATATTACCACATTGTAAGTGTTCAAGTTAGAGCAAAGAGAAAAACAACTATGAAATTTACATAGTTCCTGAATAAACTTAGTATGTGTACTAAATAGCCTGAGGTCAGTGGAGTACTAAGCAGAAGTGGGGAAGACAAGAGGGTTTGGCGATGTATTGGCTCACATAAGATGCAAACCAATAAGGGGTGTGTTTCCATAGAAAATTTAAAATCCATAATCAAAGTCATCAGTTACTCTAACAATTGTTGCAATTATCTTTATGCATTAACAATGTATGTCAGGTTTAAATTTACATTTTTCTATCACTTATCACTCATGAATGCTGTCTTCTACATAGCTATTGGAGAACTCATAGTTAACACAATCATGATTCTACCACAAGAAACTGGTTGCACACATCGATTATATTCATTTTGAGAATAACCGTGTCACAATTTGGAGTTATTCAAGCTCATTTCAGGCAGAGTTCCTGCCTTTAATCCCTTTGGTTTTACATAGCCCTTCATTGAACAGTAGGATTTAAACAAGCCCAAGTATAACAGCACAATACTTATCAAACAGAAATTGGGTTAATTCAGTTCTGAACTGCTCTTCAAGTTTTTATTTGTGTTTAAAATCTAAAACACTAAAACAGAGCGAGAAATGCAAAGTATGATATTTTTGTTTGGAAAATATAAATATTAGTCAGTACACTATTATAGAATGTGGATATCTTTTTAAAATTTCTTGTCTTAAAACTATCAGTATGTTTTAAGGCAAAACAAAACATCAAAATATAATAATCATTGTTCATTGTCACTGAATTTCTTTGCCATAGGGGGAAGGGGTGTTTGAAAAAATGATCCCTCCAGGTGTCAAGTATGCTAGGAACCTCACTTTGAGGTGCCAAAAGGCTAATAGAGATGAGCCAAAATTTACAACCAAAATGGCAGGAAAGAGAATAGAATTAGTAATATTTGAACATGCTTGGAGAAAAACTGAAGTTGTTAACGTACGTTGTTTTTCTTGGTGTTGTAACCTAATGCCAAGTTCACTCACGGGACAATGTAAAAGTTGTACTATGTAAGGTGGTGAACAGAATTGACAAAACTCTTGTTAAGAAGTTGGAAATCAAGTGTCATGGGTCTGTTTGTGGTCATGACATTCAGTGAGGGTTGATGGCATAGAAATTTAGAAAAAGTACTTTTTGGAATGACCAAAAACAAAATAATGTAGGTAAAGCCTTCTTATTTTTTTGTCTGAACCAAATGGAAAAATTGTTTCCCAAAGTGTCTTACAGGGAACATTGCTCCACAAAATGACCCTGTGAGTTAATCATCTGCAATTAAACAAACTTTGAATATATGGTAGTCTTTGTCACCACCCACCCTTTTTGGAGATTTACAGAGCACATTAGCACAATAGAAGCACACAGAAGTCACTGGGATACAGTGGCTTACTGGGCATTAGCTCAGTGTTTTCCATAATTAATTTGAAATAACCCCCACTTTATTTCCCCCAAAATGGCATCCCCCCTAATTCATGTTCTTTAGAAAACAATGTGGAAATGAAGATACTTCATATTATTCAGAATAATGTTGCTCTTCCCATTTTTTTTTTTTTTTGTGAGAAACAGCAGGGAGTTTCTGCTAATTGTTATACCATGAAGGACAGCAGATCTACACACCTGCCTGCAGTAGTGTTAGCTTGAAAAATATCAAATTTGCCCTTACCAGTAGTGTTACATTGCCCTCCAATTTTGTAGTAACACCAATTTTCTCCAAGGAAGGCTCTCTACTCATTTCGAAGGAAGACACTCTCCTTAATCAGAAGGTAATACTTAGTATGAAGGTTCTCTTTCTTTTCCTTTCGTTCTTTTTCTTTTTCCTTTTTGTTCAGAAAAGCTTAGTTTTCTCCTATGATGCACCATTTAAGTAAATGAAATTTCTCAAAGAAGCTGGTCAAAAGAGTTAGAAAGAAGATCTCAAGTAATATGGAAAACAGTAAAAGAGTAGCTATAAATAAGAAAGCAAAGCAATGTCCTTCAGCTGTACAGCTATGGGGAAGAGGCTTAGAAAGAGAAGACCCTGTTTGGGCCAAGTACCAGTGTCCCTAAAATTACAGAAACTCTGATTCAGATACACAGCTCCTTTTCTTTATAGTATGAGAAAGCTCTCCATTGCACACTAAGTTGATGAAATCTTGAGAAACGTCACAAAAAGGCATGATGAAAAAGGGAAAAAAGTTCCAAAGTAGTCAGAATATTCTTCAAAGGAAGTTCATGAATTGAGAGAAGTCAAGCTGCCAGATGTCTAGGAGTCTGGCAGAACCACTAACATTTCACAAAGGACAAAGTTAGATATTGTCACATATTTTGATTGGAGCTTTGGAAGCTCAAGGCAAGAAAGTCCTGTGGGGATTTTGAATGATCTAAAACTCAACACTCTGGGTGGCAGGGATGGGAGAAGCAGCCCTGGCCAGCGCAGGTGTTGGGGGTTGAGTTTGGACAGAGAACAATGTCCTCCTGATATTACTATGAAAGAAACTGAGAAGGCTGGAGGAAGAAGGGACTGGGAAAAAAGAAGAAATTCTGAGAAGACCCTAGAGAATTGGCATAACAGGAGGCAGGCAGTTTGGGCAGAAACTCCAACCCAAACAAAGGCCAAGTAGTCTAAATTCCAAGTTCCACTATATTCTGGCTAATTTTAAATAGCCAGGAATGGCTGAAAAGGACAAAATATACGAGGGAACAGATGCCAATGATTAGGAAAAAGTCCTTCAAGTCAATGAATGGAGAAGAAAAAATAAACAAAGAAACAACATGATTGTGTAGTGCTTGAGGACAACCATTTTATAGTCAGATGACCCAAGTTCAAATTCCAGCTATACTATCTCTCCAGCTGTATGAACTTAGACCATCGTGTTCATCATTGGGGGGCGCCTGGGTGGTCAGTAAGTTATGCATCCCACCCTTGATTTTGGTTTAGGTCATGATCTTGAGGTCATAGGATCGAGCCCCTTGTGGAGCTCTGCCCTGGGCCTGGAGCCAGCTTAAGATTCTCTCTCTCTCTCTCTTTCTCTCCCTCTTTCTCTCTCCCTCCCTCTCTCTCTCCCTTTCCCATCCAAATAAAGTTATTTGATCTTTCAATGTAGTTTCCATATCCATAAAATGGGAATAATAGTACCATCCACCATTCAAGATTGCAGAAGTAGATTTGAAGTGTTTAGGACAATGCCTGACACTTAGTTTCCATTTTTTTCCTGAGAAAGTACTAATCATATAAAAAGTGAGAATTTGATCAAAAAGAGAAGCCAGGTACCCTCTTCAGAATAGTATAGAAACCAAATTTGTTCTGCTTTTCTTTTACGGTGTTCAGTACCCTTATATGAGATCTTAATTTTTTAAGTGTATAATGGATTATTGTCCATTATAGGCAGTATGTTGTACAGTTTGAGAACTTGCACATGCTGCAAAACTGAACTTTTGCCTCACTCCCCAGCGCTTGGCAAACACACTCTACTCTCTGCTTCTACACTGTAGCACCATTCACAGTAGCCAAGATTTGGAAACCGCCTCAGTGGCCATCAGCGGATAACTGGATAAAGAAAATGTGGTCTATACATAGAATGGAGTATTCTTCAGCTTTAAAAAAGAGAGAAATCCTGCCGTGCAAGGCAGCATGGATAAACCTCAGGGGCATGATGGGAACGGAAACAAGCCAGTCTCGGGAAGGATTCCACATAACTGATGGAGTTAAAACCAACTTGCAACTCAACTTTTGGGGGCCTTCCAAACCCATGCAAGGGGTGTGTATGTCAGTCTTTTCTTGCTTTACATGACGCAGAGATGAACTCTTCCTCTGCTTTTTATGACTTTCTATTTTTAACCTGAAAAACTTAGCTGTAAATCCAATTTATGACTAGGTACCAGGTTGCGACATTTTTCCCCTTCCCTTTTTCCGACGAGAAGTCAAGGAAGACACTTGGATATTTGAAAGCCAATATGAGCTTAGTCATTGAGTAGTAAAGTTAATTTTCCTAGTAAGTGCTGTTAACACAAGCATTTCATCCCCACAGAAGAAGAAGCGCATTCAAACGGATACCCATAGAATCCAAACATCTGAGTTATACATTTTCCTAGTAAAGCATAGCTTGCCTCTATCTGGGTCCAGATGTTACATGAGTCTATCTAGGAAAAAAAAAAATTAAAAAAAAAAACTCACAAAAATAAAAACAGAACTATAGTGTGCTGTAAGTAGGGTATAGAACTCTGGGGCAACAGAGACAGCTTGTCTGTACTGAGAGGGTGGGGACATGCTGGGTTTTCCTAATCGAATCTGGAGCTGGGGGGTACACGTTCACATATCCTTTTCCCATCCAGAAGGTGAGCTGATAGAGTGAGCATCCCTGCGTCCATGCGAGCGCATCACTGGGCAGTAATTCATTCAGAAAGTATTGACTGACCACCTACGATGAGCTGTGCAGGGTTGCAGGCTCTGAGAACAGGGCTCCGGGTGGTGCTGTACCCATGCGGTTTACATTTTCACGTGGAAAGACACACAATGAACAGAGAAACAAGTAAGATCATTCCAGATGAGCACACATTTCATGAAGAAGTAAAACACAGTAATGAGACATGGAATAGGCTGTCAAGACATTTTTGTGGAATGAAGAAAGGAAGACTGTTCCTCCACAAATGTCACTTGGCAATTGCTCCCGGCGACACAGATGCCCTCTTCCTAAGGTTACTGGTGGTGAATTGTCTTCCTTGTCAACTGTGCAAGAGAACTCCTTAAAGAGAAAGTCCCCAGTCTCCCATAGTGTCCCCCTATCCCCCCATACAGGAGTATCATCATAAACCTCTGTTTGCTGAAGTTTGCCGGGGGGAGTCGGGGGATGGACATGGGGGAGGGTATGTGTTACGGTGAGTGCTGTGAATTGTGTAAGACTATAGATTCACAGACCTGTACCCCTGAAACAAATAACACATCATATGTTAGTAAAAATAAATCAAAAAATAAAAATAAAACGAACAAACAAAAGCCTGTTTGTCAGTTTCTGGAATAATTCTCAGTTGAGGTCAATCTGAATATCTCTGGAGTGTTTTCTATCATCCAGGTCTTCTCTGCAAACACTACATGTTCCTTTACATCCAACACACTGTCACTTTACAAGTTAGGTGCAGTTTTTATCCACTTTTTACGAATGGAAATGTTAAGGCACAGGGAAACTTAGTGACCAGCTAGAGATCATATGTACGTCTGCCAAGGGGCAATGTCAAGATTTAAACTGAGGCAATTTAGCTTCAGAGTCTGCACTTTTCCCTTGAGGTCATGGAAAAAGGAGCCATATAAAGGAGCCAGAATAATCAGGAATAGGTATCTTCCTCCCTATCCCTCTCCTTAATATGTATAAACACTTCCTTACCAAGTCTCTGAGTTCATAAGTTTTGTTTATTTGCAAGGAGAACAGAGAAAGCCATCATGGTGAGAATCACACTGTGCCTTCAAGGGGGACATTCTTCTTTTTTTCTTTTTTCTTCTTGCATATTCCTAAACATACTTCCTCTAGATAATCAAAACTGACTTAAGACTTCCTGATGTCTAGCAACCCTAAGACTTCAGACAAGAGAAGGTTTATGCATGAGGGATACAAAATCTTGCTAGACAAAATTGTGTTTTTATTTGTCATTTCCTCCACTAAACTATAAAACTGCTAGAGGCCCTGATCTCTATCTTGGTTAGTATCTTACACCCAACATGGAGTGAAGTTCCAGATACATAGGAAATTGATTAAGCACTCATGAAATGAACAAATGAATGAGTGATGATATTCCAGCTTCAATCCTAAATGGAATTATGACTTCTTGATCTCTTTTTTCACTCTCCCACAGTGGAATAGTCATTTTTTTTTTGCAGAGAGCAATGTACCAGTAAGCAGCTGAATGGGGCTGTACTCAACTGGACCATCAATGTCAGTAACAGAAAAATTAAGAGAATGAAAATAATTGATGCTTTGAACTCTTCACAGCTGAGGAACCTTTATTTAGATCCTCTTCTAAAATAATTATCTTTTTATAAACATGCATTTGATCTCACCCGCTCTTTCACAAGTTATTCCTGTGTTTGGTGCTCTGTTTTGACTCCAAGCTACCTTCTGGGCCCCCATCTGTCAATAGCAAAGTGTTACAATTATGACTTCCCCTCAGTCAAATCTGCTAGTTTTCTCATACTCAGTTGCTATAGCATTTCAGCCTCCCTCTAAAGATCCTGGTTTTTAATATTGCACATTTTCCTTGACTATTCATTTACTTACACCCTTTCACAGATTTTTGTTGACATGCTACTGACTTTGACACTTGACAGTTTTCTGACGCTTTTGCTAAGTAAATTGAAAATGGGGATGGTACAACAGGAATTCATCCTGTATCGGTACAGGCTGCACTTCTCTTTCCCATCATCTGAAATCTACTGTAGTCATCTCTTTCGTACAGACCTGAAGATTCATCTCTAGTTGCTTTGAGTTTGCCATATTTGTTTACTACAGTCAATGGTGGAACTTTTAGTTGCAGTCATGTGAAATGTTGGCTGAAATTAAAATTTAAAAAAATAAAATAAGAGAAAATATTTGAAAGTCATGTATCTGATAAGAGATTTGTATCAAGAATGAACCAAAAGGGCACCTGGGTGGCCCAATTGGGTGAAGGTCTGCCTTGGGCTCAGGTCATGATCCCAGGGTCCTGGCATTGAGGATTGAGCCCCACATCAGGCTCCCTGCTCAGCAAACAAATAAAATAAAATCTCTTTTAAAAAGATTTAAAAAAGAATGTATAAAGAGCTCTTACAACTCTACGATAAACAGATATATAACCCAATTTAAAAATAGAAAAGTATTTGAATTAATTTTTCTCCAAAGAAGACCTACGAATGACCAATAAATAAGCATATGAATGATCACCATTATTTTTCATTAGGGACAGGCAAATCAAATCAAAATATACAACTTCATACTGAGCAGCAAAGTTGAAATTAAAAATAAAAATAACAATTGTTGTGAAGAATATGGAGAAATTGGATGCCTTTTGCATTGCTAAATGGAATATAAAGTGGTGTAGCCACTCAGAAAACAGTCTGCAGTTCCTCAAAAATTAAACAGAGTTACCATATAATACAGAAATTCTGTTCTTAGGTATATACCCAAGAGATATGAAAATGTATGTCCTCACGTAACTGATACTCTAATGTTTAGAATAGCCATTACTCCTAATGGCCAAAATGTAGAAACAACCCAAATGTCCATCTGGTAAATGGGTAAACAAAATGTAGTATACCCATACAACGAAATATCACTCTTCTGTCGGAAGGAATGAAGTACCACTACATAGTACAACTTAGATGAACGCAGAAAACTTGTTAATGAAAGAAGCCACACACAAAAGATTGTATTTTATGATTCCATGCATATAAAAGTCCAGAATAAGCAAATCTAGAGAGACAGAAAATAGTTTTGTGGTTACCAGAGCAGGCAAGGGAGGAGACTTGGTATGGCTATGAAATTTTTTTAGGGATGATGAAAAATGTTCTAAAATTAGATTATAGTGATAGTTGCACAACTCTGTGAATATAATAAAAACCATTGACTTCTACAGCATAAATAAGTGTATTTTATGTTATGTGAGTTAGATCTCTATAAGTCTGTTGTTGTTTTTAAAATCATAATACTATAGCTCATTGAAAAAGGTTGGAAGGGCAAAATCATTCTCCAAACTGAGCTATGAATGAGTGTGAGTGAGGTTCAACGATGATCTTTGTAGAACACAGCCCTGTATTCTGACAAGTAAATGCTGCAAACGGGGTTGTAATATGATAAAATGCTCTGCATTTTCTTTTGTGAGATTAATAAACTTCATTAAATAACGTATTTATGTTTCTCAATGCACATATCTTAGAGAAAAAATAGAAGAATGTTTTAACCAATAGTTTCCATTCAAAATAACCTAAAGAGGACAAATTAATGCAAGAAATAAGCTTTTCCTCATTTTCTAAGATCCTTTTCTTCCTGGAGAATGGTAGGGATCTTCTTCACTACAGGTAGAAAGTTCAGAGATTTTTGTTTAGATTTGTGCATTTTGACCTAATTTGTTCTATGTCTGTGATGTCAGAGTGGGTACCACCATTGACATGAGTTGAGGTGATGCCCCTTTTATGTTTTGTCAGACTTTATACCTAGAGATTTTCCTAGCAGAGTGTTCCCTTTAAAATAACAAGGTCTCAAGAGATAACAAAGAATAGGCATCTCATTTCTAGTGTCACATGGGCTATTAAATGAGTGGATAGATATCTGAGTACATATTTTTTCTGTGTGTGTGTGTGTGTGTGTGTGTGTGTGCTCATACCCCCAGAAGATTTAAGACCTCATTTCAAATTGTTAAATTGCATGGGAAGGTGATACTATATATCAAGACGTTAATTCTCTTTATAATGAAGAAATGAAACTAGCCTGAAACTAGAGTATTTAATTTTGGAATCATATTTTAGTGAGAGAAACCTGGTTTCTATTGACTCAGTAGATTCTTGTCATGTCTAATTTATTGTGGTAGAGTTTTGTGGAAGCAAACATATATAAATGTATAAGTTTCATGTATAATTGGGAAGCATAGATAAAAATAATTTGACATTGAAATTTATACTTAAGAAATGGTGCGCTTCGCTGCAATCAATTTTTCATTATGCTGTTGAGATCAATAGCTACAAATAAGATATAAAAACTCTATTATTGATGGGGCATATGTCAGTATAAAATGTGCAGTTTTCTATAGCATTTCAGGAGTAGAAAATTGTATTATACAGTTTCCAATGATATTCATATTGCTCTGTAGAGAACGCCTATTAAAATCAATGTACAGTAAGTCAACATGGGGATATTTTATAACATTGGGAAAAGGCAGAGTGCATATAAAAAAGTCACTACTGTTTTTTAAATATTACCTTAAATTCTTTGTCAGAGGTTGGTTCGGGGTGTTGAAGTAATGAGGATACATGAGTTCTGGCTTTGGGAAGGGGTTTGTTTTGAGGATGCATGAGTTGTGTTTTCTGTTTTGGTTTGGTTTGTTTTGTGTTTACCACTTGAGACCTAGTCCAGCTTGTTCATTATCAAACCTGATCACTTGAAAGAGCCATATGGCCTTGTGGCAATTATTCCGTGAAATGCATCCCTCACCCACCTTCCACTTCCCTCTCGAAAAGAAATAGGTCACATGAATGAGAAACCTGCAAACTAACTGCAGAGCAAGCATTTAAGAAGGGTTGGGGAAACTAATGTATGCGGGAACTCTTTGGATTCCAAAAGAATATATTACATGTGATATTGGTCATGGTACTTCAAGTACTCAACCTGGGATCACAAACCATAAAATCCCATTCACTGAGAGAATACATGGGATGGAAGCTGTGAAGGTAATGAGGAATATTTTTGTCTCGGAAAACTTAAGGAGCGGTGGACTTGGCTAAAGACATGTATCTCCTTTCAAAAATATTGATTTGGGGGGTTAAATTTACATGTGATTTTTCTATGAATAAAACAATAGGTCATAAAGTTCTCACACTTATTTTAAAAAGCCAGATTTTTCTAAATTACTGCACTCAATCACTTCTGCTTCGATGATAATCCATTTGGCAATAATATAAATACATTTTCATCTATGACAAATTGTGTCTATCTGCTCTATCTGAAACTGTCCCAGTTTTACAGTGCTTGTCATTGAAACAAGACTTGTTTAAAACAAATAACTACACAAAGGGGCCCATTTCAAAATGGTTCCTATTATATTTAGAGTGAAATTATATTTGTTCATTATCTAGACACATGTGGCACTCAGTGGAGCACCCACAAAGACTTATAAAGCCTAAACGGAGATGAAATTCACCTAGAGAGATTGATATTCAGCTTTTGAAAGGTATATATTTCTAATTTGGAGGGTAATTTATTTCCAAGTAAAGTGATCATGAGTAAGCAGTACTTTTCAGGAAAAGAAGGAGGAAAATATGACTTAGTAGGTGGCCTAACGGTACTGTGTGCATGCGTGTGTATATAAATTAGTCATCACTGGTAAAATTCTGTCATTGTACATATATTTATTAAACCACACCCCCACAACCCTGGATGATTCTAAGAATGCTTCACTAAGAAGCTTTTAATTTCATAGGGGAGCGCTATTAGTCTGTTAAGGCGATCAGCACAAAAGACCATAGACTGAATGGTTTAAAAACAGCAATTTATTTTCTTACATTTCTTCAGACCAGAAGTCTAAAATTAAGGTGTCAGCAAGGCTAGTTTCTCCTGAGATCTCTCTCCTTGATTTGTAGATGATTCCCTCCTCACCGTGTTCTCACAAGGCCTTTTCTCTACTTGGGTGCAGCTTTGATGTCCCTTTTCTTATAAGAACACCAGTCCTCTTGGTGAGGACTCCTCCTTTAGGACCTCTCTTAGTCTTAATTACTGCTTTAGAGACCTTGTCTCCACCTACAGTCACATGGTGGCTTCGACATATGGATTTTGATGGGACACAATTTGATCTGTGACTGGAGCTAAGAAATGTGCACAAGTAACTTCAATGTATTTCATGGGTTTCCTAAAGGTACTATGGGAATTAGGAGACAGGAGCAGTGTTAGAATCTTTCAGTCTGAACATGAGTTATTTCATCCACCTTTAAGGTGAAGTGGTGAACCTGACATTTTTAAACTTTTCAATTCAAAACTATCAAAAATCACTGGAACTGTGATCAAAGTGGATTTCATCCATCTGACAAACTGCGGGTCCTGAGAGTCGGCAGGTTTTCCTGGGCAGAGGCAGAACAGTGAGGGTACCACCTGCTGTGGGCACCAGCTGGGCAAAGCAGAAGCAGACATGGCGTCCATGCTCAGAGAACAGCGAGCAGCGCGGTTTGGTGAGCGCGTAGGGCACCCTCCCAGAAGCAGTGAGAATGACACCTAATTGGCAATCATAGAAAGTTTTGAAAGTCAGTCTCAAGACATCATATTCTCATGATGCTAGCAACAATATTTGTAGCTTTTAAGCATGGAGGTAATACAGTTAAAGTGATCTTCAAGGATCCTTTATCTCACGGAGGAAAGGAGAATGGATTGCAAGGTGAGTTACTGAGAGGAGGAGGCAGGGTGAACAGCTTATACCTTCCCAGTGTTAATGGAGCCAACTGAAGCAGCCACAGAACAGCAGTCCCTGTCACCTTGTTTATATGTATGATACATTTTGTTCCTTTGTTTGAAAAAAAAAAAAAAAGAAAGAAAGAAAGGAAGAAAGAAAGAAAAGAAACGAAACCTAACAAAAAGAAAACAATGCTTCCTGCAAGGGCAGGAAAGAACCAATGATTACTGAGTAACTCTCCAATGCTAGTTGTTCTACATTTATCTCATTTAACTCAAGAAATTAATTTTCAAGGTGCATTATGTCACATTAGTGTCTAATGTGTGTCTCCTTGACACACATTAGTGTGTCCTTGACCTAGTGCATCAGGATCCCTGGGTTTCCAGTCCTGAGGTCCATAATGTCACAGAAGATCATGTTAGGATATCACGTCAGGTTCTGTGGCTCACCGCAGTAGGAGGTTACCTTAAGGGGAGGTTGAGCAAAAAAAGTAAACTTTTCTAATTTTAACATATATCAAATAAGACAATGAGCAAATAAATGGATGTGTAACTACTATGCCTACAAGACAGCTCCTTGGGCTTCAGGTAGAGGGACACATGACTCCACAGTACCATATAAAATAGGCCAGATCAGATAATTTATTGTAGATTAAAATGTATTTCTATTATGACCAAATAGATTATCAAGGTTATCAGAAATGAAGTAGTTTAGACCAAGCCGGCTATGTACAATATATCTGAGAATTTCATGACCTATTGTTTTTTCAGCAGAAAAAAATCACATATGAATTTAACAAAAAGGAATTAGGATTTTTTCAGAAGAAATACATGTCCTCAGTCTCTTTAAGCTAACACCAAAATATTCCTTATTACCGTCATCTCTTAGATTATATTTATTTTCTAAGTGAAAGGGATCACACAAAAGATTACAGGGCTTATGATCAGTTTCAGGACCTGAAGTACCATGACCGAGGTAGTGACAGCGACTTTTATCAGTCAAATTTAATTGTTTGTGTTTATTTAGAACAGAAAACATTACTTACTTCTGATATGTGATTGGTTTCTTTTACACCCCTTCCCTTTGCTTAGTTCAATGAAGCTATTCTTTATGGAATATATTTAACATATACTTCCCAGTGTTACTGTGAATGAGGCAAAGTTTCAAATGTGTTGTTTTAAACTCATTCTTAAACATATTAGTACCACACACCACACAAACATATATCAAATTTCTATCTCTGGGAATGAGAACGGCTTTAAATATGCATGGTTCTGCGGTATTCACAAGTTATTTGCAGGTTATCAGAAATGAAACAGCATTTAAGTATAGTAATACATATGTTTGCTTACTTGAATATTCTAATATTGAAGATTAGAGAAATTAAATCCAAAATGACACAAAAGTATGGACTATAACATAAAGCAGTCTTAACATAGAATATACAATATGTTGGATTTTTTTTAGAGAGAGAAAGAGTCAGGGAGGGGCAGAGGAAGAAGTAGAGAATCTCAAGAAGACTATATACCCAACCCAGCGCTCAATGTAGGGCTCCGTCTCATGATCCAGAGATCATGACCTCAGCCAAAATCAAGAGTCAGTCGCTCCATCGAATGAGCCACCCAAGTGCCCCTACAATCCTGGATCTTAATGACAGTAGAGAGAATATTCATGTGAAATATATTGTACAAGTTTCCTAAGAATTAATTTCAGAGTATGGAAGGTACTACACAGAAACAAGCACTCAAAAGCATATGCTTTTTTAACTTGGCTTCATGGAAAACTTTACATATGAGAAATGGGTCTTGTTCAAGTTTTAAGGAACTATGGTTTCGACTAGTTGTGTTCTAAGAGCAAAAAAGTATTCATGGGCTGATTTATCAAGTTAGGCTTCCTAAAGAAAATAAATTACAGTGATTTTATTTTTACATGTAGAATAATGTTATTCAATGTTTAAAAACAACCTCCTGAAATAAGGAAGTCAAATTAGAAGGTTTGAGTGATAATAAATAATGCAGAAGGTTGACAGATAATATGAAATAGAAGTAATTCCTATTGTATAGACAGTTGTGTGGATTATGTGCTATCATTCAGTTTATAAATCCACAAAAATCCAAATATACATTCTGACCAAAGTGTTGCTATAAGGCAACAGTGCAATATAGAGGAGAGAACACAGGTTCTGGAATGAGACAATCTCAGTTTATATCCTAGCTCCGCTATCAGTAACTTTCTGTCCAAGGCATTTAAACAATTTATGCTTCCATTTCCTTATCCTTAAAATGGGGCAACAATAGTGTGGGTATGAGAATTATATTAATTAATATTTGTTAAACCATGAAAACATAGCTTTAATCAGGTTAGACAAGGTGACATTAATTCAAATTATTGCATTAGTTTAATACACTTAAAAGTGTGTATATATATATATATATATACACACATATATATATAATTTCTGGTTACAGTTTTCAGAAACATACAGTGAAGCTATTTTAAATTAATTAAAACCATGGCATATCAATCTAGATAGTAGCTTTCATTTATCACTTTAAAAAATCCACTTTCCTAATTTGATTTTAATCCTTCCTTTAAAAATCATGTATTAAATAGTACTGGTCACTTACCACATGTATATTACATGACATAGGAAGGTAGATTCAAAGACTACTATAACTCACACCTTTAATATAGTATATATGGAGTATTTAGAGTGTTAACATGACTTTAAGATCTTTAAGACACCCTTTAGAATGTAGTGCATGGCTTTAGCACACTGAATGATACCCTAGTGTTCTACTCTATGAAAATAAGAGAGAAGTTTATAGTGATAAATGCCTACATTAAGAATATATAAAGATCTCAAATAAAAAAAAAAAACAGACTTTACAACTTCAGGGACTAGAAAAAGAAAAGCAAATGAAGCCTAAAGTTAACAGAAGGAAGGCAAAAACAAAGACGAGATTGGAAATAATGAAAAAGAGATCAGAAAAACAGTAGAAGAGACCAAAAATTTAACCGCTGTTTTTTTAAAAGATAAACAAAATTGACAAACTTTTGTCCAAACTAACAAAAAGAGAGCAAAAACTCAAATAAGTAAAATAAAAAATAAACAAAGAGACATTACAACTGATAACACAGAAATATTAAGGATTACAGGAGATTACCATGAACAGTCTTACACCAGGAAATTAGAGAACCTGGAAGAAATGGGTAAACTCCTAGGAATGTACAACCTACCAAGACTGAATCATGAAAGAAGAGAAGATCTGAACAGACAAATAATGTCAAAATTCCACTGGCATTTTTTTATAGAAATGGAAAAACAAATTTCTGAAACAAACCCAAAAGCCAAAGAATCTTGAGAAAGCAGAAAAAAAGGTGGTGGTATCACACACTCTGATTTTAAACTATAATCCCAAAGCTATAAAAATGAAAACAATATGGTACTGGCATGAGAACAGTTACATAAACCAATGGAATAAGATGGAAACCCTAGATATAAACCAACACATAAATAGTAAACTGAACTTTGACAAGGGCACTGAAGTATACATTGGTGAGAGGATGGTCTCTTTAATGTGTGATGTTAGGAAAACTGAATAATCACATGCAGAAGAATGAAACTGGGCCCCTATTTTATACCATTTATGAAAAAAAAAAAGTACGAAACAAAAACAAACAAGAAAACAAAAAAAACAACATTTCTAAATGGGCCAAAGACTTAAATGTAAGAATTGAAACTTTAAAACTTCTAGATGAAAACATTGGGGAAAATCTCCTTAACACTGATCTTGGCAGTGATTTTGTGTGTGTGTGTGTAACCTTGCAAGTGTAGACAAAACACCAAGTAGAAAAAAAAGTATGGTTTCATCAAACTAAAAAAAAAAAAAAAAAAAAAAAAAAAAAAATTCTGCACAGCAAAGGAAGCAATCAACAGCATGGAAAGGCAACATATGGAATGGTAGAAAATATTTGCAAACCATACATGTGATAAAGGGTTAATATTCAAAATATGTAAGAAACTTATATAGCTCAATGGCAAGAAAACAGACAACCCGATTTTAAAACGGGCCAAGGTCCTGAATAGACATTTTTCCAAAGAAGATATGCAAATGACCATAAGGTATATGAAATCATTGGGGAAATGCAAATCAACACCACAATGACATATTACTTCACATCTGTTAGGATGGCTTTTATAGAAGACAACAGATAACAAGTATTGGCAAAAAAAATCTGTAGAAAAGGAAACCTTTGTATACTGTTGGTGGGAATAAAAATTGGAGCAGTCAGTATGGAAAACAGTATAGAATGTTCCTCAAAACAACAACAACAACAACAACAACCAACCAACCAAAAACAGACCTACCATATGATCCAGAAATGCCACTTCTGGAAAGAAGCAAAATCAGTATCACATCGATAATCTGTACCCCTATGTTCATTAGTTACAACAGCCAAGATATGGAAAAAAACTGAGTGTCCATTGAAGGATGAATGGATAGAGAAGATGTGTGTGTGTAAATAATAATATAAGAGCTATGTAATTCAGCCATGGGAATGAAAGAAATCCTGTCATTTGCAACAACATGAAAGAATCTTAAGGATATTAAGCCAAGTGAAAAGATCCAGAGAAAGACATTGTATCTCACTTAGATATAGAATCTAAAAAAACAGGTCAAATTCATAACAATAGAGACGAGAATAATGATTACCAGGGACTGGGGTTTGGGAGAACCAGGGAGATGCTGGGCGAAGGGTACAAGCTTTCAGTCGTAACAAAATAAGCTTTGGGGACCTAATGTGCACCGTGGCGACTGTAACTAATCATAATATGTTATGTACTTGAAATTTGCTAAGACAGTGGACCTTAAATGTTCTCACCAAAAACAAACAAAAAACTTAATCATATGAGTTGATGGATGTGTTAATTAACCTGATTGTAGTAATCGTTTCATAAAATATGCATGTCAAATCATCACATTTTATGCCTTGACTGTATGCAATTTTTTCAGTTATGCGTCAATGAAGCTGAAAAAATTCTTTTTTTTAAAAAGATATTATTTATTTATTTGACAGAGAGAGAGAACACAAGCAGGAGGGGAAGCAGAGGGAAAGGGAGAAGCAGGCGTCCCGCTGAGCAGAGAGCCCATCCCAGGACCCCAGGATTGTGACCTGAACTGAAGGCAGATGTTTAACTGACTGAGCCACCCAGGGCCCCCTGAAAAAAATTCTAATAAATAAATTTCCAACTGAAAAATAATTTAATACTTTTTTTTAACAATAAGAAATATTTGAAACCCAGAAAAGTACAAAGGACTGGAAGTAAGTATTTTATTATTTTCCCTTTTTCTTTTACAACATATTATCCACAATTAAGGAAGCCAATAAATAAGGAAGTCAATAAATAAGGCAATCATCACTGCTACCATCTTATCACAAAGCGGAAGTGCATCTACAAAATAACCCTGTTCAGTTTTCTAGTCTGTTCTGTGCTGGCTCATTAATCCTAGGACCACAGATTTTTTCAATGAAAGAGACCAGAGAAATTGTCTGGTCCTTTTTTTTTTTTTTTTTTTTTTTTTTTTTAATCTCCTCCAGCAATCTGTGAGGACAACATCAGCTTCCTCATATTTGCACTCAACATTCTAAACCAAATGCTGGTGGAGCAAAACTGTCCTATGGTATTAGTTTTACTATAAGCAAATCACAAACCGATAGCTTGCCACAGCATCAATAGCTGAGATTTTCTAGCTTTACAGAATTTGCTAATTTACCTGGCTCTAGATCTAATATATTTTATTAAGTTTAGCCTCCAACAATTGTATCAAATTCATTATTCAGTACTTATTGAATGCCTACTATGTGCTAGACACTAAGGATAGGAAAAAAACGAACAGTCTACAGCCCTGGTGTTCAAGCTGCTCATAATTTGACAGTGGGCAGAGATGCATAAAGAGATCACACAACATGATGATGATAACACAGTGTGCAATGACTAAGACATGTGTAGGAAAGTCACGACATTCAGGACACTCCCTGAGCACTTACTGTGTGAAAGGTCCTGCCCTAGGCTTTTCATATGGATTAATAATTCAATCCTCTGGACAAACCCATGAAGTAGGTTTTTGCTCTCCTTTTGTAGAGGAAGATATTGAGGGGCAAAGATGTCAAGTGACCTGCCCAAGGTCATGCAACTAGTAAATGGCAGAACCAGTATTCAAGCATGGGGAGTCTCTTACTCGAAAGTTTATCAGGAAGAACAAAAAAATTGTCTAAGCCAGGGAAGCCTTGAATTAGAAGAGGCAGGCAAAAGGAGTGGGGACAAGGCATTCCAGGTAGAAAATGCAGCTTAGAGGAGCAATTGGCAGTGGACACTAGCTGATGATGTGATCGGGAGATAGCATTTCAGTGTTGTTAAAGGGCAAAGTGCAAGGTGGCGGGGTGTAGAAGATGAAGCCAGTGGAGAGGGTGAGCTGTCACCTCCATGTTGTGCATGTGTCCTTTTATCCAAAGAGCAGGGTCCCCCAAGTTGGTTCCCTGGCTGTGGCTTGATGCAAGGGAGTTAAATCACCCTAGAAAAATCTGTTAAACACATGTAAACAAGGTTCTTGCAGCAAGATTTGGCAGTCCTTAAAATGGGAATCTCTAAAAGAGGGATACACCTTTTGGTTCTATCCAGAATTCTGGGACCATTGATCCTTTATGTTACAGGGCAACTAATAGGACTACAACTGTCCTTCAGACCCCCCTGTGGAGATGCCTTGCTAGCAATGGGACTTGCTGAGTGAACTGAACAGGGAAGCACAGACTTGGGGAGCCTGTAGGGAATCTGGGTTGGAAAAAGTCAAACCAGGAGGTATGGAAACTACCAAGAACTATGTCCATGCTAAGTACAATTGTTTCTGGCACCTTTGTACTTCTTTCCTTCTCGCCTTGCTCTCCCACACCCGTAGCTTCCTTCATCCTCCTCAAATTCAGGATAGCTGTTTTGTTTGACTATTATTTCCAGCTGAGTTTGTGAACAGTATCTAACAGAATATAGGAAATCATTGTAAACATCTCAGGGCAGATGTCAAGGGCTTATGGATATTTCTTTTATTAGAACGTCCTGAAGACCAAAATATATTCAAGATCCAAAAGAATAAATTGCAAGAGTAAAAGGAAGACAAATTTGCTGCTACTTTAGGAAAGTAGAAAGCAAATAAGGCCAGATGCACAGACCCCTGACTTTAGTGATAGGTTTGCCCTTGGTTGGTGACAATTTGTTTGGATGACACCCATTGAGGCGTTATTTCTTTATGGGTGTAAAAAGTGGAAGACCAGACTTGTAGCAAATGTAGGGGCCATGACTTGGTTTTGAGAGCAGTATTCTACAGAACACAGGATAAAGTGGAAGATGGGAGCTGAATATCAGGGCTAGAACTAGGAAAAATACATATTTATGGACACTGTGGGCATTAATATTAATTATGAAATGTGATAGCCGTTCAAATATGCACTCAATTCTGAGGGTAAAGACAATAATCCCCAGGGAAATTTTGGTGTATCTGGATGAAATGGAAGTTTATCAGAAATATATATTAGGCATAAAAAATGAATTCTAGAACACTGAAAAGAAAATTTAAAAATAAATAAAAATTTTAAAAATTTTAAAAGAAATATATATGAAGACAATAAATTACAAAATGTTTAATATAAGTAAGAAACCCAGGGCCAACATTTGTATTAATGTAATTGTTAAGTACACGTAAATGGAAGATAAAGCACATTCAGACCCCACACCTAGACAACTGAGAAATCAGTTTCATTCATTTTCTTCTAAAACTTTTTTCTCCCCTTACAGAAAGTCTAACATTTCCTGAAAGAGAAGTCATGTGGCCGTGCATTTTTTACTTAAGCAGGTAGTTCATTCCAGCAGTTTGGAGCTACAAGCCAGAAAGATTTCCTTCCGCTGTCGGTTTTGGCTTTAGGCATTTCAAAATTAATAGACTAGGTTGAGTGAAGGGCATATTTGCAGCCTGTGTTGGATAAAAGTGAACATAAATATGCTGGTACCCAATGACTATGAGAAAGCATTCATAAGGAAATGAATTTTTTTTTTTTTTTTAAATCCTGGGACAATCAAGTAATTGGATGGAGCATTGGAAAACACGCACTGCCTCTTGCTTGTAATGTTGAACAGGTTTGACTTTATTTTTATTTTCTGTTACATGATTTCATTCTGGGGCTAACCACACGCGATGCTCGCTTTGCTTTGTGGCTCTCAGCAGCACCGTTCATGCGATGACACTCCAGCTAAGAGAGGCCTCCCCAATGGCTTCTATTAATTTGTGTATGAGAGCATAAATGTTTCTGGTAGATATTATCAAGGAACAATTATTTTGACAACTTTTTAAAAATTGCTGGCTGTAGTGGAAAATTGATCTGAACAACAAAGGATAAAGAGCAATGCCTGACAACGTGGCTGCCGACAGGTGATCCCACGTGCAGCTCTAACTGGTTGTGAAACATCATGGCATCTGAATAATTTGGAGAATTGTGTGTTCTGAACATTAGACAGCCACCAGATCAGCCACTGTAAGTATATGATTTATGTCTTTAAATATATTTCACTGTGTTAGCAGAGGATTAGGGAACTTGGAACAGCCAACATAGTCCCCCAAATCCATTATAATGAAGAATATTGCATTTATTTTTTCTTGTTATTTCTTAATACATGAAGAGAAATATCTGAATCCTGAAAACTAGTCCAAAACTACATAGGGTTGTTTGCGTTAGAAGCGGGTCCAGTTTACTTCAGTAAAGTCACACAGAAGAGGAACCACTCTTGGTTTAGTGCTCTGGGGATGCCATCTTGAAATTTGTCATAATTTTGATCTTTGATTTTTGTCTTTGCTTAAGTGGAATGGGATAATGGAGCATGTGCTGGAACCTTGGACTCTCTTCTCCTGTGCGGTCCCGTCACTCTGGGGTGCATTCTCAGCTGTCCACTCCCTTGCTCCCCTGCCTTCTGCCCCAGCAGGAGCCCAGGCAAGTGGAGGGTGGGCTATGGGTGCTGCTTTCACCCTTCAGTTGTCCCTTCAGCATGTTTTGGAATAGCAAGTACAGAATGATCCTGACAGATTAAGAGACAGAATGAGAAGGATTGGCCACAGAAGCAAAAAATTTCCTTTTCCTTTTTTTGTCTTCTATTTTCGTTTTTGTTTTTTAACAAGGACCCCTGTATTTTCATTTTGCACTGGTCCCCAGCAACTTATGTGGCTGGTCTGATTTAGGACACTTCGCATTAGATGTGGATCTAATAATGACCCTACCTTCACACCCACCATCCACATATTTGTGTAAGTGAGTGATCTTGAGTAACAAGTCTGCCCATGGCAAGACTTGGGCAGTGGGTTGTTACTCAGGAAATGTGGATGGTGAGGAAAAAAGATTTGCAATGACTCTCCTCTAGCACTTGAGGTTTTCACATGGCCCTAGGGACCTGAGTCCCCTCAGTCGTGGGTGAAAGAGCCAGCCTGAATGTTTTTCTGGAGGTGTTCTGGAGTTTGGGCTCCATGGTGGCCCCTAGGGTAAACCAGGGGCATGGTAGATGGTAGTGTCCCCCCACCCCCCACCAAATGCCTACTTAATGAGCTTTCTTCAGTCCAAAAACAAAAGTGTGATGAAGACCCCAAAATAAATAAATAAATAAATAAATAAATAAATAAGTTGCCTTTTTCCTCAATTCTCAATCTTTAAAACAGATGATTTTGTTTTTTATTTCTTAACCGTGATGCTGATTCTGAATTTAGGACATGGGAGTGCCTAATGCAAGCATCCTATGGGTGTAGGACTCTCACCTGACATGGATTCATTAAGTTGCATCCACATGGCCATCCTTTCCCTTGGATTCTTTCGTGTGATATTAACAAGGTAGATTCCCTTGGTTTCTCTTCTTATGCATACTGTCCAATCCTGTATCTTTCAACCCTTTCTGGCATTTCTTAGGTGACTGAACCTTTTGAAACTCCTTTATCTTTTCATTTCTCATGTGTTTCTTTTTTGCTTTTTTCTTCAGTTTAGGACCATTTACCTATATTTCAGTGGCCTTGCCTTTAGAGATTACAGGATATAGTAAAAGTGACATGAGACTAATGCATACGTCATTTAAACTGGTAATTCCATAGTGCCTTAAAAATTAAAGCAACATTTGATGTGTGAGAGACTTAGTCATCCTTGGATTTCTCTTTATCTAAAGTGGAGTAAGCATTCCTAAGGTTGTAGGGTTCCACTGTCTAAGTTTCATGGAAGAAAGAAGTCTGACAAACCATTTTTAATTGTCTGTGTTTTTGTTAATATTAAGGTTGTTCATGCTACAAATGAAGTATTCAGTATCATTTCCTTCAAGATCACATAATCATAGCCATAATGGGATCACTCCACTGTCTGCTTTTTTTCAATAAGCATCCCTTTCTTGGACCACAGGGCCCAGATAGGCAGAGGACAAAGTTTTGCCATATCATTCTTAAACACAGCATGAGTGTTATGGGTTGCCTCCCCACAGGCTTGCTCTCTGATTAACCTCAATTCAGGGACCTGCAGGAAAACAGGGTCGTGCAACCTTAAATTCTGATCAAATTCTGCAAAATAACGTCCTTGAACTGCTGGACCAGGAGAGAAACAAACATGATAAAGAAGTCCTTTCTTCCTACCTCCCTGTTCTGCCCCATACACCCCATTACCCCCTCTTGTCCCCCACCCCACACACAGAGTAAGCAGCAGGACTGATTTCCTAATTCAGGAAGTCTTGGTTCTGATTTCATGTTTCTACCCCTAGAACCAAGTTCCGTTGCGATTCCCCGAGCAGCATGGTGTGGTGTTATTTCTGTCTCCAGATGCCCACGTTCTGGACCAGCAGCAGGGCCCCCACATAAAGGAGGATCCCGAGGACATGTGAAGCTGGATTGCCATAATTAACCCCGGACTCAGGATTGGACAACACAGATAAACATTTACAGAAGTGTTTTTCAATGTGCCTGATTAACTCGTATATTTCACGCTTGGTGAAAATTATCCCTAATTTAATAAAAAGCATATTTCCAACTGGGAAAAATACCTTCCTCAAAATCCATCTTTCTGTACTTCCCCTTTATCACTTCTTATACACAAATGAGACCATCTTGCACAATACCTGTGACTTGTTCCAACATTTTAGATCTTAAAAGCCTCGTAATTATACCTTTGGTTTGAAATCTGAGTATATCTATAGCAGAGAATACCCACTCCCTTTATAGATTGCTGGCAGGATTTGCCTTTCACTTTGGGGAGAAATCTATTCTTTGTAGAATATTCCCACACATGTCTGCGTCTATTTCTCAGAGCAGTGCCACAAAGGATATGACCCCTTTGCTCCCAGTCACCTTTCATGGTGCTGAATCGCCTTGGATGTTGGTGCCAGTCAGCACGATTTGATTTGCTATGGTAAGAATAAGATTATATCTAACAGACGATGTCATTTCCAGGTTCAATAGGCACAGATTTAAAACTAGTCCTCTCTTTGACCCTCTGGGTTCTCTTGAACTCTTGCACCTTCTTTGACAGTGTTTGTGAATGAGTGAATTCATGAAAATTCAAGGTTATTTTAATGATAATAGCGCCGCGGTGACAAAGGAAGAAGGAAGGGCGGGTCGCCCCAGCTCTGGCGCTCCTTCACCGTAGCGACTTCCTTCCTGACAGACTGACTGCGGAGTGAATTCCTGTTGATGGTCAAAAGCTGAGAGCACTTGTGTGTCTGCAACGGTGCTGCTGCTACTGATCTGTGAACATGACATGCCTCCGAATAGCGCATCGCCATGGCAACAACAAACAGGGGGCTAAATTCCATTAGCGGCAGTGACTCAGTGAGTCCCGCAGATAATGCGCGGGGCCTGGCCAACTGCCCACAAAGGCTTATGTGAAAGTTCTGATGAATTCACTGCGGCTTGTTATGTCTGCTTAGGTCTAAATTCTCTCTTTGGTTACTTAATTCCTTATACGTACGGTATTTGTTTAAAAAAAAATACTTAAAATCCCATTAAAGAGTCCACTCCCAGGAATAAACGTTTGGGGCTGCTTTCTGCTTAGTTAAAAATTCCCACCATTCTCACTGCTGCATCTCCTTTTTTTTTTTTTTTTTTTTTTCCTTTTTGCCCTAAACCCCAAATAAAAAAAAAAAAAAAAAAAAAAAAAAAAGGTTGTTCTTGTTCTTGCTCCCTAAAAACGGAGTGACAGAGTGTTAAAAAGAATTTACATTGCACTGATCTTCAAATGATCTTTTTTTCAAAACATCTAGAATGATTTTAAAGTTGACAACATCCTTCGTTGAGGTTAATGATTAGCAAGATTTTTTTAAAGGACAGAGGTCCTGGGTCAAAAGGAGAAAGAAGCAAAGTCCTTTGATATATATATGGTGCAGTTGGAAAACAGCTGGTTGTAGAGACAATTAAAGAATGTGGACATTTTCAGAATTTCTTTCAATGTAGGAAATTAATAGCTTTTCATGATCTCATATTAAGGTATCTACTTCCCAATAACCTAAATTCCAAAGGCTTAGGATCCTTCCTCAAGGAAAATCTGATCAATTGAGTAAATAACTTGTCTCCTTTTTTTTACTGAAGCAGTAGTAGCAGGGATGGGAAATAAGATAGGTTAATGTAATATGCCATCCTGCTTTTGTGATCCCAGGCCCAGATGTTCTTTCTCAGTGCCTGGCTTCTCCTGGCCCCCTGCTGTCTGGGGCTAGCCCCCATCCTGTGAACTTCCTCTGCAGCCCAGCCAGAGTCAGTCTGGCCGGGTGGGGGCTAAGACACAATGGTGGACATATGTATTATTAATGAGCAGATGAGAAATCAAGATATTCAGTTCCTGCTACCAAAGAATGATATAGTTGATGAACTTCAGGGAGTACCTATTTTTATAATTTAGACAAAAAACATCAGTTCAGCATCCTGTTAGCTTTCTTTGAGTATGCCCCTAATCTGCCACAAGAGAGTGAATAATGTAAAAATATTAAAGATGAGAATTTTTAATAATTATGAATGCATATTTTTCTGTTTTTCTCCAGAAACTTTTCAATGAAAAAAATCGTGTCTCTCTCTCTCACACACACACACAGAGTTTTCTTCTTGTAGCTGAAGATACGTTTCTTAGCTTTCTTTTCCCAAAAGACCATAGATAAAATCTGAGATCTTGTGAGATCTCATGTGTCTTATATTGTTTCCTTCACCCAATACTCATCTTCCTTTTAAGGATAAATCAAATAAATCATATATATATGATATATATATATATATATCATATATATATATATATATATGAAGAGAGAGAGAGAGAAATATATAGTATGTGTGTGTATTTGTCATAAAGCAGTCCTAATGGAGAGAACTGGGAGTATTGTGTCAAGGGCAGTGAGCGGTACTCCTGGACTGAGTGAATTATGTTGGGGGCAGTAGGCACAACAGGAATAGGGCCCAGTTCACCCAGGGCTTGCTCTCTAAGTGGGCTGGGGAACTCCGTCCTTGGAGAGCTTCTGAACAGGGCAATGGTGAAGGTGAGGTTTGAAGATGGGTGGCTCAGTGGGTTAAGCCGCTGCCTTCACCTCAGGTCACGATCTCAGGGTCCTGGGATCAAGTCCCACATCGGGCTCTCTGCTCAGCAGGGAGCCTGCTTCCTCCTCTCTCTCTCTCTCTGCCTGCCTCTCTGCCTACTTGTGATCTCTCTCTGTCGAATAAATAAATAAAATCTATAAAAAAAAAAAAGAAAAAGAAAAAAAGAATGGGGCACAAAAGGCCAATCCAGTCTTTTTTATAGTTCAGTCATGAAGCGCTATTTAATGTAACATAAAAATGGAAAGGAGAGGACTGGCACAAGAGAATTTCCAATTAAATAGTTTTTGCTGTTGTTGTTACGGTTATAACTTTGATGCACTTTTTCCTCATGGAAGCAACAATGATAATTCTCTGTATCCACATGAAATATTTGAATGCAAATATTCTCCTGGGGATTCCAACATGCTTGACAATACCAGAACACACCCTTTGGGAAGGTCTACCTTTATCAGACAAATTGTAAATATTCTCCATAACCCCTGGTTATTTTATTTTATTTTATTTTATTTTATTTTATTTTATTTTATTTTATTTTTAAAGATTTTACTTGTTTATTTGTCAGAGAGAATAAACACAGGCAGACAGAGTGGCAGGCAGAGGCCAAGGGAGAAGCAGGCTCGCTACTGAGCAAGGAGCCCAATGTGGGACTCAATTCCAGGACGCTGGGATCATGACCTGAGCTGAAGTCAGCCACTTAACCAACTGAGCCACCAGACATCCACCCCTGGTTATTTTAAAGCATCAAACAGAAACTCTGTTTATTGGAGTCTCTTGTTTTTCTTTACCGAGAAAGAGGAAAAAAAAAAAAAAACACGTACCATTGAATCACTGATAGTCTTGATATTTTAATAGAGCTCCTTCTACATATAGGCTTGCAAAAATTCTAGGAAAAAATTATAAAATCTATGAACTATTTCTTAAGTAAACAGCAAAATCACAGCATCTTAAACCAGTTAGGAGAAACCTGTCTACACCAAGTAAATGTTCTAATGTAAAATTGAATTAAAGCAATAACATTTTCAGGACTTTATACCATCTCAAAATAAGGCACCATTTCCTTTTCCCAAAGAGATTGCTATAGCATGTTCAGTAATAAATGGTTAAAAGTTATTTGCAATTAGCATACACTTTTTTTTTTTTAAATGAGTATGACTACATAGGGTCCTGGGATATTTGAAAACAATTTGTCCTCTTAAATATTTCAAGCATCTGCTTTCCTTCTACTCTCATGACAAAGAATTGGAAAGTAAACCTCAGCCAAAGCCTCTTTCCTATGTATTTTAAATTTTAAATAAGATTTTTGAGTTGTTGAGAATTTTCCACGCGGAAAATAATCAATACCCATTAATATGCAAAACCCTGTATTTCTAATCTAAGATCATTGCACATTTCCCCTCTTCTTGAGCCCTACGACCCTGCTACTAGGCACGGTTTTCAGGCAAGTCCCTTAGTGACTAAGGCCATTCCTTTTCAATATAGTATCTTTAATAAGCCGCAAGCCCCAGCCTTTTAATGCCTTTTGTTGGAGTTTTAGAGGTGAGCAAGGTGAACTTCTTGCCATCTCCAATTTGTTCCTCATCTCTATGTGCATGTGTGCCTCCTATCAGCATTCAGTAACTCCAGTGGGTCAAAATGGAAGAAGGCTATGCCCTACGTGACTGCATAGCTGTGGTGTTTGTAGCTTTTCCTCTACTCTCTTATGTGCTCCTGTTACTTTTTATTATTGCCAGCCTCTTTGATATATCCAAGCCTGCCCTCTCATCAGTCTCAATGTCAACATATACACCAGGTGACAGCATTATCAGCAAGTTCAGCGTCAGCACCCCTACACCATTGTGTCAGCAGCTGACCTCGTACTGGTTCACGGTGTTATTTTAAATTCAAATTCATTTGTTTCGTGCTGGGATTTTACTGATATTTAGAGGGAAGATGATTTACTCAAGGTACAAGGGAGAAGCAGACATCTTTTCATTTTTTGTGGATTAGATAAACCAAAGAAGAAACTAGAGAGTGAAACCCTTATTCTTTAAAGGGGCTATGTGTAATCCTTACGTCTTCTCTCTTGGCTTCTTCTAACCTCTCAGGCAGCATCTTTTCCCTGGGATTACTTTTCTATCTCTATTTCATATAAAGCTTAGCAGCTCTAGGGGAGGCTCTCCTTTAAGACTACCAAAGAACTACTTATAAGACCAAAGTTGTGAATCTTAAAAAACCTCATTGCCCCAAGCTTCTAAATGGATTGGACACCCTGTCTCATTTTTTTTCTGCCAATGCTTTAGGCTAAAACTGTGATGTTCTCAATGCTATGAGACTATCCACCTTTGTGTGGGGGATGGGTAACTTGAAGGATTCTTTTGTAAGTTTTTCTACCACAAGAATAAAAAGTCCTCAAAGTATTATCTTGTTACACGTGGCCTGGACTTGACCACAGAGCTCCTGTCCTTCAAGAGAACTCTCTGTGAAGCTCTGTGATCCACTCCCCTCCAGCTCTACTGTTCTTCCTGACGTCTCACCACCTTGGTGCCTCTCACCTCATTTCTAGACCGGCATCAAGTAGAGTTTTGTATAGTATTAGCCAAGGAGAAAGTGATGGGAGATGTTCATGCCCTTATTTCTTCCTGCTCATGAGTAAAATCTATCTCACCCTCAGATTCTGCCTGTTCCTTCCTTCCTTTGTTCAACAATGATGACCTTCCATATACCTGTTGTTAAGTGAGGTTGTAAAGACATTTTCACATCCCCAGAACTAACTATATTATTTACTTAAGAAATATTAGCCCACCTATGAAAAATAAGAATGGGCAAAGAGGAATACTGTAGCATTTTCCTCCATTAATTAGCCTTCTAAGAGGGAGTTCATTCCAGGAGCTCCAGTCCCTTAACTCAAAGATGGCAAAGAAAACATTTTCAAGATCAAAATAAAAGTCAGCTATTGAGAAAGCTGTTCATGGAGATTAGACCATGCCTATCAACAGTTGGTATATGTTTTCTCAAAACAATATTTTTTCTGAGATGTTTTGTATAGTGACCTATATTAGATAGTTTATTTTATTTATCCAGAAAACATTTGCAAGCATTTAAATCTAGTCATTTGAAAAAAATAAAGATCACTTACTATGCCCTAGACCCTAAGGATAAAAGTATAAATATAGAGGGCTTTCATCCAAGAAGCATGTCCTCTCACGGGAGGGGCAGATGAGGATAAGATACAGATCATTGCAATCCACAGAAGCAAGCACCATGCTTGCACCAAGGATGAACTGGTCAACAGTGTGGACAAGGGTCAGGCAGAGCAACAGCATGGGCAAATGCTGGAGATTAGCAGTGTTCTGGGAAGCGCAGGGAGCCGGGTCTGGCCAGAGAGGATCTTATAAACCAGAGATGGCTAATGTTCGGTTGGAAGCCCGCTGAGAAAGTGTTGTTTTATCCTGAAAGACCTTGAGCAGCAAAGAAACAAGATCGAATTTGCATTTTAGAAAGGGCACCGTGGCAGAGGTGTGCAAGATAAACTGGAGCAAGGAGAGGCTAGAGATAGAGAGAGGAAGGGAAAGATAATGAGGCCATGAACTTGGAGAGCAAGTGCTTCAGTAGTGCCTCCTGAAAGCGGGACTCAGCCCTCTTTTATCTCGGCATGTCTCTCTCTCTCTCTCTCTCACACACACACACACACACACACAATGTGTGTAATGTTTGCTTCTAATCAGTCATCTCCCTGAACAAAATCTCATACTATTTCATTACTTGAGAATACAGTGTGGTTCACAAATACAGTTTAGAAAACACATTTTCTGATACGACATGTAGTAATATCCTTTGCACGCCCAAAGCTGCTTGGAGAGTACTATGAGCATGACTACCAACCAACAAATAAGAATTAACTAGTAGATTAAGTGATTTTATAATACTTAAATTAAGAAATAAACAGCGACTAGCAGAAATGAGGAGAAGCATTATAAATTAGTAAGTTGGACTGTGACTAGTGTTTAGATACTGAGTCTGTCATGACAGGGAAATGCAGACTATGGAACTTTTACCCGTTGGGTGGCTGATGTGCTCTAAGGGGCAAAGAACGGAGAAGGTGCTGACAGGCTTAAATATCACGGGATTATTATGAGTCTCCTTGGCATAAAGATGGTTGAATTTCCCTTTGTACTTCATGGCTTAAGTCACAGAAGCCATTACTTCATCCTCCTATTGGTGTTTGCCACTCACCATATCTGACCCAAATTAATGACACCCCCAAATTCAGGAGAAGGAATCGAGCCAAAAGTTTTCTGAAATACCCCCTTCAGAGATCGTCATCATGACTCTACAGCAGGCACCACCAAATCTACACCTCCTGTCACTTGGGGCTGGTGTAGACCATACAAGGTCTTATCCGCCACATGGCCTCTGAGGTTTGTTGACCACATGGTGGGCTTGATATTAACAATTTAATCTCAGGATGTACGTCCAGGAGAATCATGGTCATTACTGAGTGTGCTTTCTACCATGCTGAATACGTGTCACACAATTGAAGAGTATCATGTCAGAGTGATATAACTTAGCACTTGAAGTAATCTAGAGGAATGGATTACGAAGTGGTTCAAAGGACACATCCCATCAACAATATTGAGTTGCTCATGTTGGATAAAGAAAAGCTATGCAATGTCATTTTTCAAAGATGTAACAAATTCTGAAATAAAAGTTAAACATTAATATACTATTACATCTTCCCTATCAGTTGTACCTGTTACACACAGGATAGGCTGACCTTAAATTTTGCCTTTAAAAATAAATAAATAAATAAAATTTAAAATTAAAAAAAAAACTAAAAATAAATAACTAAATAAATGAATAAATAAAAATAAATTTTGCCTTTTAAAAAATATATGACAAGCCACAGTTATCTGGAGAGTATTTTGGATACAAGCTCAATCATCTCGAGAAAAATCATTTCATGTGGGGTTCTTTGACCATGTGAATCTACTTTCTACATTTATGCCACTCACAGTTTAAAATGAACGTGCTTTTAATAATTAATGTGGCACAATTAACCTGCTTACTTTTCTTTTCTAACTTTTATCACTGAACATAGAACTTAGGTTTCAAAAATAATTAAAAATGATAAAATTAACAGAAGCCAGGTGTTATATATTTTTATATCTAATAAAATCATTCTTTTCTTGACTGAAACAATTTTTCTTCTCACTCTTTTTTCTAAATGCTTGTGTTTGTATGAGTATAATAGAGTTTTATTGAATCCTAATGTTAAAAATAACTTTAAAAATCATTATGATTTTACCTTGCCTTGAAATATAAATGAGGGAAAGTTCTGACAAACAACAAAAACAAATAAAGCTTTCTGTTTTATAGCTACATATTATTGCCTTAGCCTTCCTATTCAAAAATAATACACTGACAGCAATCACTAAACTACGTGTTTACTACACAGCAATATGGAAAATTTGAGTTTGGGTAAACATGTCCATGCATTGTCAATAAATTATGCTAAACTATCACTATTAAATGTCAAGAAATATCTTACAAAATGTTGATAATGTTTGAAAATTATATGCCACCATTATTTTAAATGCATATATAAAATAAATTAATTTTAAACCATCATATTTATTGTATCTGTATAATACTAATTATGTTGCTGTTTAAATAGATAAAGACAAATTTTAATTCAGCCTACAGAATTTGGTAATTTATTTTCAAGATAAAACAAAAAGTAGCAAGATATCACATGCATGAAAACAAATGTATTTAGGTTGTTTGGGGTTTTTTTCCTACGAAATGGTTACAGACTTTTAAAAACAGAACTATTTTAAATCCAAATATAATTTAGGATATATTTTGCCTTAAATATTTAATGAAATAATTAAGTCTGGTTAAACTAACATCCTTTATTTTTAAATCATAGATCCTTAAAAACTCTTAGATTTTTGACTTTATTGAATAATTCATCAGACCTAATTATTTCATACGAATTTTTACTAACATAATATATGTATAGCAACTCTTTAAAATAAAAAATTATACTTTGTTTTGTAGTCTTTTTACTGCAGTTATTAATATTTTATATTTATGCTCTTCTGGATATCTGTGAAGACACACATCAAGATGTTTGTTAGCAACAATATATATAATTATTATATTGAAATTCTTGGACTTATCCTAATCAGAAATTGTTTTTTCCAATAGACACCTTTTCCATGTTGGATTTATAGCAAATGAAGTTGAAATTTATTTCAGGAAAGGGAAAGCTTTCTTATAAGTCTTTTTTGTGTATATGTAGTTTTATCTCACACACAGACACACACTATGAGACTGAAACACTCATGTTTCTGTCTTTGGTTTTTGTCTATTATTCTCAGGTATTTTTTCTAAATCATCAGGAGGTGAACCATGTACTTCAGTCATTAGATGTGAAAATTTTGGCTTCATTATATTTTGTGACGTGTTTTGAACTTGAATAGACTTATCATTTGTCTGTTTAAACATCAATGCATAGGAACTTTCATTTCTACATTTTTTTTAAAGATTTTATTTATTTATTTGAGAGAGAGACAGTGAGAGAGAACATGAGTGAGGAGAAGGTCAGAGGGAGAAGCAGACTTCCCATGGAGCTGGGAGTCTGATGTGGGACTCGATCCTGGGACTCCAGGATCATGACCCGAGCTGAATGCAGTCGTCCAACCAACTGAGCCACCCAGGTGCCCATCATTTCTACATTTTTAATACTAAATAAAAATGGATGGAGAAGAAACAGACTTTTTATTAAATGCATGGTATTTGTTTTAATTCATCAAATACATATTGAGCATCAATATGTCTTATTGATAAGAAACACAAGAGTGAAAAGCAAAAAATATGCCCAAGCAACGTAAGACCTCATGAGGAGACTGACCATCAAAGATGAACCTGGAATGCAGTTTAATAAGAACGCTGATGGGCGAATAACTAGATGTTGCCAGACTACACAGAAAAGTCACTTAATCCAGAGGTAGGGGATTTCAAAGGGCTTCCTGGAGGTGGTGGCTTCTGAGGTAAGACCTGATGGACTAGAAGCAGCCAAGTGCAGAGAGGTAGGGGTGAGCCAGGGAAGGTCATTAGAAAATACAAAGGCCTATATATGAAAGATTGCCCTTTCAGACTGCCCTTTCAGGGAGATTTGGTGTGGCTCCTTCTATAACTTATTCAGATTTTCTTGAAAAATGGCCAAACAAGCAAGAGCAAAAAACTGCCTCACCATGTGTATTATTTTGAGACACTAAAGCTGCAAAGCCTGGATCCATTGCCTCAGTTTTCCATCTTGCCAGCCTTGGCCTATCAGTGCAACACATGAGCCCAGTGAAACATGTATGAGTCTGAGTGAATGAGAAACTAAGGGGAAAATCAGGAAGAAAAAAAATCAATGAAAGTTAAAATTTCAAATTAGTCTCCAAATGTATACACGATCTATGTGAGGAGACTGATTATGAATTGAAAAGCCATAAGAAAAGAACAGTTTAGAAAACATCTGAATAATAAAATAATAAAATAACCCATGACCATGAAACAGATTGTTTCCACACACTCTTCTAGGGGCTTCTCTGCATTCTAGTTGTTTAAAGCCTATCCTTGCACATTAGAGACCAGTCCTAGAGAAATTCCATTCTGGAAGCCATGCTCTTCTTGCTCCTTTCCATAGCCTGCACTTTTCCGGGAGGACAGGACACCCCTCTCATGCCTGAGCCCTGGGCTCTTTCCAGTCTCAAGATGGGCAAGGCCTCTAAGACACGGCTTGGGATCTTGACTAGAAGAGTGGGAAACTAAATCTGGGACACTGAATTTGAGCAACAGGATCAAGTCATGAGACACTTCTGGTGTAGACATCTTAACGGAGGGGAAGGAGGAAGGTTGAGGCTGATTGATTTAAAGATGACTGCTCCCACACAGTGTGGGGAAAAGACCCCTCGACTCTGCTTGTGGAAGAGCCATGATCCCACAGGTGCTTGCTAAAGTGTGGGGACTTAACCTCCTCCAGTGGACTGAAATAGGCAGTCATACTTTGAAAGAGAAATAAGGAAAAACAGAGAAGAATGGAAAGAGGCATCATCAACCATAATTTGAGATAAAGAGCACAACGTTTCCAGCTGCTCTTAAGGACAGCTCTTCTCCATTTGGGGGTTTGCATGGTGAGGGAGGGGTTTGTGAGAGGGGCCAGGAAGCCCACCACCATTTGCAGGAGTTGGCTAGAAACCATTGGATAGACTGCCTTTGTAATGTTTTGTTTGTTGAGTCCTGCCTGGGACCGTGAACAAATGGATACAGATACATATGTTTGATGATTGTGCAGATGATTACTTAGCCCGAACATATCAGAAAGGACTGAGGATATAAAATTCCAATGAGAATTTCAAGTGGGACTTTGAGCTTTCATTAGAGGTGGAAATCATTAGCTCAATGATTTAAAAAACTTTCCAAACATTAGAAATGAGGTCACTCAGATTCTAGATTATAACATACTTAATTCTTACTGAAACGTATTTTCTGTCTGTTCTTTCTTGATGGGGGTGCTGAAAAAGCTGCCAGTCCTGGAGATGACAATCCTCTGAAGATTTAGATGAAGGTCAAGGGAGACAAATATTCCAGCTGCCGGGCCCATTCTTTCACATGCCAAGTGTGAACCGTGTTTCTACACTGAAATTTGAGAACTTAGCCAGGAAAAGGCAGAATGAATTAATCCTATATAAAACGCTCTATTAGGGAACTGCTCTCACCCAGGGTGAGCAAGCCAAATGAAGTGAAACGAAGAGGACTCAAGGTTTGGGGGAGCTTTTTTAACAGAGGGATAGACTTATAGAATCTTCCAGAAACTTGAAGTATGTGACTCCCATTAGAGTGATGAATGCACAGGAGGAGAAGTCTGGCAATGAGCTGGAGAAGCAAGTATGGGATACCCCAGGGAGGGTTGTACATGGCATGCTCAGCATTGAGAGCTTTACACTCTTCACCCTGTAGACATCCAGAGGCACAGGAGGGGGTGTCATTAACCTAGTAGAAGGCCAGTCAGCTGCTTCATTACTTGCTATTTCTTCACAACAATCTCAGATCTACATCTGCTCAGGCATCCAATGTGTGGGAGTTGAAATTCATTTTTCTAATTCATGCACAAATGCCCGTAAGGGTACAGTACTAGACACATGGATGTACCATTTTATCTAACAGGTGATATTGATCAAGTCTGAAGTACAAAACCTAAAAGTGAGAATTTTGTTCAACAATCAGTAGAAAGATAGTTAAGGAAAGCAATCAATTATTTATGTATATCTGGATATCTAAGAGAAATATCTAATCATTTGGAAATATGCAGTAAATATACATTATGTTCGCAGAAGAAAAACATCTAAAGGATATGCTAAAACTCAGAATGAGTTTATTAATAAGACTCAATTTACAATTAAAATGTTTCCAAAATATAAGACAGATTAGCAAATTCTAATCAGCAAAGGATCTCTCGCAAAGATTTCTGATGAATGGCATATAGAATAGTACATAGAGCGTTACTAAAAAGTCAGGTCTCAGTTTGGTATTCACATGTGACATTTTCATTTGGTCAGATAGAGTCATGTGTTCTATACCATGTAAGCAGTTTCAGCTGTCAGCACATAGGACTTTCTGAGCTTTATTTTTAAAAATAAAACAGTAGGGGCATCTGGGTGGTCCAACCGGTGAAGCCTCCGCTTTTGGCTCAGGTCATAAACCCAGGGTTCTGGTCCCCAGACCAGATCGGGCTCTCTGCTCAGCAGGGAGCCTGCTTCTTTCTCTTCCTCCCTGCTTCCCCTGCCTGTGCTCTCTCTCTCTATTTTTCACTTTTTCTGTCAAATAAATAAATAAAATCTTAAAAAAAAATAAAACAGTAAACAAGCTTCAAGCAAGTATTTTGGGAGGAATTTATTTTGGTTAATCCCATTCTTCTAGTTGTTTAATAAAACATATCAATAGACAAACTTGCAGAATATCAAAGAACTATAATCTTTATATTTAATTACACCAATACATAATCATTTAGATTAATTATATGTATGTTTAGATTTACCTATGTAGATAATGTATTTTATAGCTATCATTATACATGTTATAAGGTTTTTATTTTAAGTATTTATATTGATTTATGTCACATATTATTTATCTCTGTAAGTATCGACCAAACTATATATAGGAGTGTATATATATTTACTAACATATATGTGTATGCTCAAACATACAGACACATACCCATTGTTTAATCAATAATTTATCACACCTCAAAGATTTGATTTTGTACTTTTTTCTTTCAGATGCCATAAATACATTCAGGTAATCTTATTTAAACTACTACTGTTTGGGGTATGAAAAATATGAATTGATTTTAGATTTCCCAGGAGGATGTTTATTTTTAATGTCCCACAAGAATATTCGAAAGATAATATGTTAGAAATTATCTTCAGAAACAATAAGAGCCAATTTTAGTGAGGCCTTGGGTCTTTTTCCCAGGAAATTTGCTAATGTATATAATCAAACCAAATAACGAGCTGTAATACAGTGAGCATGCTGTTTTGTTTGAAAGGTTTTCAAATGAAATTTTACTCTGTATTTCATATTAGTGAGAAAATTACTAATAATTCAACAAAGAAAATTCAGCAAAGAGATGTCGCTGTGAGGTAAAAACATCCCCTTTCCCTTTAATACCTACAATAAAAACAGTACACATACTCATGCATGCACACACAAATACACACAAGCATGTGTACACTCACACCCACGCACAAACCATAGCGTATAGAAACCTATAAAAATGGTCGAGAAGCCAAAATTTTAGAATGAGCTTTTCCTTGCATAGTAGTGATGTTAAATAAGTTTGTGGCAAGAAGATCATCTAAGGAAGGAGAATACCATTTCTAACAGCTATAGCAAATGCTTGGAGCTTGAAAAAAGTTAATATAAATATTTAAATCTAGTTTTGCATGCCTTGTCCATTAAGGAAAATAACTTCTCTCTCTCTCTCTCTCTTTCTCTCTCTCTCTCTCTCTCTTTGTTTTTTTTTTGTTTGTTTGTTTGTTTTTGTTTTTGTTTTTGTTTTGTTTCAGGAGTAAAATTTAGTGATTCATCACTTACATATAACACCTAGTGTTCATCACAACAAGGGGCCTCCTTGATACCCATGGTTAATATCCCCATCTAGCCATTCCCCATCTACCTCCCCTCCATCAACCCTTAATTTGTTCTCTAGAGTTGAGTCTCTAATGGTTTGGCTCCCTCTCTTTTTCTCCCTCTTCCCCTATGTTTATCTGTTCTGCTTCTTCGGTTCTATGGGAAAATAACCTTCTAAATCAAAAGAATAAAATATAAGGTAGAGCATTTTTTCCCCAGACTTTAAGAAGTAACCAGTGACAGTTTAGTCTAGTTTAGTCTCCTGTGTTAAACAACTAAAACACAGATAGAATATATGGAACAGGAGTGTCCAGTCATTGGACGACAGGTAGAATGAAGACAGTGACCCCTAAGAGCTGAGAAACAAACATGTGAGCCCTGTGACTGACCCAAAGAGTATACAGAGGAAATCTTCAGTGTGTGCTGTGGAGACAAAACACTTAAACAGAGCCTAGCACTTTCTAAGAGTTGAAAAGACACAGATGAGATTATAGGTAGGGCAAGGTATGGAGAATTTGCAGAAGAGCAATTTCAAAGAGAGAAAGCTCAGTAGATCCACAGACAGTATCTTCTCTGAAGCAGTTACACAAGAGACATGAGAGCATGGGTCCACATGAAGACTTGTACACAAATGTTTAGAACAGCATTTTTTTTTCTCTAATAGCCATACAGTGAAAACAATTTAAGTGTCTATCAAAAGACAAATGGAAGAAAAGAGAGTGGTATATCTATGGAGTGGAATACTAGTCAGAAACAAAGTGGAGTGAACTACTGATACAA
Organism: Mustela nigripes; assembly: GCF_022355385.1. Classification (NCBI taxonomy): domain Eukaryota; kingdom Metazoa; phylum Chordata; class Mammalia; order Carnivora; family Mustelidae; genus Mustela; species Mustela nigripes. The sequence goes on along the minus strand of NC_081563.1, from coordinate 83,854,587 downwards.
AAATAACAGGTGAATGTACTGGGTTGAATAGTAGCTTCCTGAAAAAGATCTGACTGTTTTTGTTTGTTTGTTTGTTTTAAATAGGCTTCATGCTCAGAATTGTGCCCAATGCAGGGATTGAACTCAATGACTGAGATCAAGACCTGAGCTGAGGTCAAAAGTTGGGTGCTTAACTGACTGAGCCACCCAGACACCCCAATATATGCCTATCTCTTAACTCCTTGGACCTGTGGAATGTGACCTTGTTTGTTAAAAGGGTCTTTTTAGGGACACCTGGGTGGCTCAGTTTGTTGAGCAGCTGCCTTCGGCTCAGGTAATGATCCCAGAGTCCTGGGTTGGAGTCCGACATTGGGCTCCTTGCTCAGCGGGGAGCCTGCTTCTCTCTCTGCCTCTGCCTGCCACTCTGCCTGCTTGTACTCTCTCTCTCTGACAAATAAATAAATAAAATCTTTTTAAAAAAATAAATACATAAAAGAGTCTTGGCAGGTGTAATTAAGAATCTTAAAATGAGATCACTCAGATTACCCAGATGAAACTTAAATCCTATAACAAGTGTTCTTGTAAGAGACAGAAGAAGAGAAGACATAGACACACATCTCCTGGTATAGATAGCCAGGTAATCAATCTTGACAAGAATCCATGTGCAAACCCAAGAATTCTCACTCTGTAAGGAAAGGATTACCTTCCACAGAGGGGGTGGCTTTGCTCCAAAACACCAGAGACTCCATACAGCACATGAATCTGTTGGGTCAAGTGTTCTAAATGATTGAACTAAAGACTAGAAGAGCTGAAGAACTAAAGGAGGGTCTTTTGCTGGGCTTCATTCAAAGCTGACAGCCATTATGGATTATTCCATAAATGGGGGAGCCAGCATACCTAATGCACCATTCAATGCTTCCAAAATTAAGAGTCTTATCAGGCACTGTGCCTCTTCTTCAAGGTGGTGAGGACATTGTACAACAAATGACCGTATGTTCCAGAGCACTAGACCTTCAAATACTGGAGTACATTTTCAGGAGGTTTATGTCTATGTTAGCTCAGTCACTTAGGTTTCTTACTACAAGATTCCTGTAATTCATGTTCAAGTCCTATTATCTTGATTCCATCAATAAATGGGTCAGTGTGATATTTGACAGAAGGGTGAGATGATCGTGATGCTTAAAGATTTAATTATGATACAAAGATGGATAATTGGCTTAAATCTGTGTTAATACAGGAGTGGTGTATAACTGTTCCTTCCAGGTAAGAGAAAATTGTTTCTGATGTTCTGTGTTTAATGGGATAGATAAAAACCAATTGTCAGAATGATTGCTCTCAGTCAGGGTTTATTTTCTCCCATAAAGGGACTATCTTGTAGAGACTGAAATTTGGGTCATTATCTGTACTTATACAAGACCCACTTGTTATCAGCTCTGGTCAAGCAACCAGTAAAAATCAATGTTAGAGAAATTTCCATGTCTGCACCCTGGTATATGATTGTAATACTAAATCATAAATATCCTAAGGCATATAGTATTGATTTTAACCAATATTGGTGAATGTGTTTTAAGAGACTTGACTTCTTTTACCTTAATGGGACTTCATTCCATGTGTCATGGAGTAAAAGGGGTTTTTTTGTTTGTTTGTTTGTTTGTTTTTTACTAAAAGCTAAGAATGTCCATTTCACATTTATATGAGAGAACTAGAACCAACTTTCATGACAGATTTGGGTCAGTCCTCCAACACCTGATCCCCCTCAGTCAGCTTCACATAAGTTCCAGTGGATTACATAGAGCTACAAGTCTTTTGGGTCTAGGAAATGGATTTATACTACATTTGTGGAATTACGGTGGAGTCATCCCACAAGTGTACCTACCCTAGCCTTCATCCAAGACATACAAGCCACAAATGGACTTAGGGTTTGAAATCAAAGAAGAGGCAATGACTTTAAATTATGGTGATTCCAATCAGGCCTTCAATCCTGAAAGCTAGAGTTTGTTTTTGTATTTGTAGCAGGTTTCTATGTATCAGTTAGGACCCCAGTGCCTGTAGAGACTCCCTGATCTACTAGGCATTGCCAACTTCCTTCATTGCCTTTTATGCCTACCATGTCCATTTTATTGAGCCTAGCCATTTAGCCTGGGTTTCTCCAGAATTACACATTCTCCATGGAAATGAGGAAATCCACCTACTTGGCCACCTCTTCCAACACTCTCCTCAGGCTGCACAGAACAACCATTACAGTACTTTTTTTGGATTCTTGTGTTCCTTTTGCCCATGTATTTCTCAGTCTTCCCTTGGGGGCATAGTCCAGAGGAGCTGTATGGATTCAACTGCTAGAGCAGTTGTTGTGAGAAGTGACCCCCAACTTCTATCAGAGTGCAGAAGAATGGCTTCAGGGTAGAAATGGAGTATGAGCTAGTAGTGTATGTATGAGCTAGCTAGTATGAGCTACATGGTATCTGGATGTACATTGAAGTGGAGAGAATGTGCCTGGAGAATGACAAGATGTACCTGGAAAAGCCTACAAGACACTTAGACCTCAGTTAGCAAACCATCCAACTGGCTAAAGGGCAAGTGTTAGAATAGATGAGATGCCTATTCTACATTGTTAATAATCCCATGAAACTATTTGAAAACCAAATGTCTACTTTCTAGATAATTGCTTAGATAATCACTTAAGAGTGTTTTTAAAAAAAGATTTTATTTATTTTAGAGAGATAGAGAGAGAGAAGGGAGGAGCAGAGGGGGAGGGAAAGGAAGAAGGAATCTGAGGAAATCAAATGTCTACTGTCTAGATATTTGCTTAATCACTTAAAGGCATTTTTTAAAAGATTTTTAAAAAGATTTAAAAAAATATTTTATTTATTTTAAACAGATAGATAGCAGGGTGGGGGAGAGGGGAAGGAAAAAGAAGAAAGAATCTGAAGGAGACTCCACACTGAGCAGGGATCCCAAGACCATGAGATCATGACCCAGGCAGAAGTCAAGAATCCAAGGCTTAACAGACTGAGCCATCCAGGCACTCCAGGGCATTTTTTTTTAAAAGATTTTATTTATTTATTTGACAGAGATCACAAGTAGGCAGAGAGGCAGGCAGAGAGAGAGGAGGAAACAGGCTCCCTGCTGAGCAGAGAGCTCGATGCGGGACTCGATCCCAGGACCCTGGGATCATGACCTGAGCCGAAGGCAGCGGCTTAACCCACTGAGCCACCCAGGCGCCCAGGGCATTTTTTTTTAAAAAGAAGAAAGTGAAGAAAGTTATTAAAAGAACCAGTATATGTACAGTGATGGAAGTTAGCTAAACTTATTGTGGTGATCATTTATATATATATATATATAACATATATATATATGTTAAACCATTATGTTGTACACCTGATACTAACATAATGTAGAATATAAAGATGCATATAAATAAAAAAGATGTACATAATGTATAAAGAAAGAAAGAGGGAAGAAGGGAAGGAAGAAGGAAAGAGAGAGAGAAAGGGAGGAAGAAAATAAAAGAAAGGAAAAAGAAAAGGGAAGAAAGGAAAAGAAAGAGAACCAGAGAAGAGAAGATCTATAAAAGTGCTGGATATGATTGGAAAGTATTAATTGGATGCACTATATATTAACAATCGATTTTTATTGTGGCTATTTTAGGTTCTTAATCCATAATATGGATTTGGGTTTCATATCAGCCTTGAAGTTTCTGAGCCTCCTTTTTTTCTCTACATTTTATTGCTGCCTTTTGTATTCAAGTTAGTGTCTCTGTACTCCTGGGGGTGAAACAGAGCTATTTAGGGATTGAATGGGGTGCAATTGTTCTAACATCCTCTTTATCTTCTTTTTTTGAATTGTTCTTTCACTTGATTATCAATATTCCCTCTTCAGAACTGACTGATGACATCTTTCAAAAGAAAAAAAAAAAATTCCCTTATGTGACTGACAGAGATCAGGTATCATTTAGACAAATGTGTGCTTTCTGCAATCAGCAAACCTTTTTATAGGGAAAGATAACATACTGACAACTTTATGAACCATTTGGCACATGCTCAGTGGCAAAATTACTCTTTCTTCTCTTTCAGATTTTCAGGTTATACATTTCGAAGTTACTTTCAAGTGTAATACATCAGTGACTGGGTGAAGTTCATTTCCTCCACACTCCAAAGTAATACTTACCAGGTTTGTAGATAGTTTTAATGCCATTAAAGATTATATACTTTGGAAGAAATGTAATTTTGCCCTGAAGATTTCATTGTTTCTCCATCATGGGTGGTTTCTCTGATTATTCTTTACAAAAGTGTACTCTGACTTTCAATTAAATGATTCTTAAATACCTCAAGCATAATGTTCTCTTTATAGAGCATACCAATTTTACTTACTTTTGCTGAAAGCATAGTCTAAGAGTCGTCTTAGGAGGGCAGAAGTAAATGCCAAGCTATCATCAGGTTTTCTCCACCACTAGCCACAAGAAAATAAAGTTTTGGATCTCCCAAAACACTTTTTGATCCCTAAGTCAAAATACGAGTCAGTCTTAAATTTAAGTGAAGAACAATTAATGTAGTAAGTAAGCAAATTAATGAATCATATCTTAATGGCCAAAGGTTCAAAGATCCAAACTTTTTCACTCCATATATTAAGTAATTTACAAGGTAGTTTTTCAAATACAATAGTAAAGAATTACTAAAAATGAAATATTTATAAATATATGTTGGAGAGAAAGAAAATAAAGCATTCGTATTCATGCAAGTAATGAGAAGCATGAAACAAAATGATGCTAAATACTGAACAGCTCCATATGCCCTGTAATAATTTAGCATTCTTATTTTCAAGACAAATTTTTGCTTTTGATATGGTTGCTACTAATTTATGAACTATATTAAAAAAACCTATCAATGCACTATTTAATTCCCACTTTTACTTATTCAACTATGCTCAAACTTCTCAGCCAAGATTTTAATTGATTTTTGCAGTAGCCAGTTCTTAATAGGATAATTTGTCAATACAATAATAAAACAATTGTCTCAATGGCACTACTTGCTCAGTTCATCAGATAACAAAGTTGAGTTTTGTTTCATTAATTGAATACAGGTGTAGGATTTGTTGAATGAAAGATATAAATCCCTGTGGAACTGTGGAAATCTGGGTCAGAGATCACTGAAAAATTAGTTAAGCATGATGGGTCAACAGTGACCCGGACAGGTGTCCCAGCTTTGTTTCTCTGTGAAGAAGAAAAAAACACTTCCTGTGCTTTTTCTTAAATACTGGTCTGTTGAGCTTGGGCATGCAGGTCAACATATGTATTTCTGAGTCTGTAGTAAATTAGAAGTCAGGCTAGGATTCCTTATTCTCACAAACACATGACCCCAAACCCAGACGATAATAACCTCTCAGGGTAAAAATATCTCACTATATATTTAACAGTTACAAAGAAGTTAGGAAGGATTATTATTTTTTCTTTTGAAAGCTGAGTGATAATCTAAAAAGAAATGCAAACACTTTTACTCTCTTGAAAAAAGAAGGAAATTAAAGCGTAAGCTATCGAATCATACTCAAAAGAACATATAATTGTTGAGAAAAGGAATTGAAGCTAGTTGAAATGCATTTTTTTACATTTTTTAACCATCTTTAAAATTCTAAAGATTTTTCCTAGTCTGTAGTTAATCCATAGCCAATTCTCTCGCACTTCTTTTTGTTCTGCCATTTTTTATGAAACTTAATGTTTTTCCATTTATTTGTCTATACTGTCTATATTCTCTAGACTGAGTATTGTTATTATAGTAAATCCAGAAGTTTAGAAGGAGCCAGACTGGATGCAAACCATAGTCCTGGACACTAAGGGAAACACCGCTGTAAAGGCTCCTTTGAACAGAAAAGCTCATCAAGTGAGTAGGCACACACAGAGACCATAGCATATTTGTGGTCTTATTCATGCCTGGACTCCCTAAAACACCTACACATACATACACCCTTTATGCCTTTATTAAAAAAATAAACTAATTTTTAATTAATTAAAAATTAAACTAATTTTTATTAGTTTAAGGATATCCCATTGGGTAAATGTATATTTTTTTTTCCTATTTGCTATCTTTTATAGATTCCAAGATGCATACTTTTTCACATTTTAACATTTCTGAAATTGAAATGTATCTTAAAACCACTGTTTTATCACAGTTAATGGCAGTGTTGTTTTTGTGTCTTATGGGTTCATATAACAATGGGGTATATTGTGTAATGCTGGCATCTTAGATTTGAGGGAATACAGATGCAAACTAGCCTTCATTTCTACAATAATGGTATCTCACTTGTACAACACTTTTGAGTATGTCCACACGTGATCACATCTGGTGGTAGTGTGGCTGGGAAATGACCATCCCACCCTAGATGGGGGAGATGAAGTGCTCACTGAATGAAATGGCCAGGAGCTCGTGCCACAATATGAGCAAGTTAGTTTTATTTTTGCATGTGTGTACATGACATCACCAGGTCCCAAAGTGATTAATAAAACAAAGTTCCTCATGCCAAAATGGGTGTCTATTTGTCCAAGAGTTTTATTGACTTTAAGAAAAAAAATTTTTTTTCAAATGGGGTGTTTCCTTAATAGGTAAAGGAATGAGTACATCCTCACCTCTCATATCTCTCTTTTTAAAAAATATTTTATTTATTTATTTGACAGAGGGAAGGAACACAAGCGTGGAGAGAGGGAGAAGCAGGCTTCCCATTGAGCAGGGAGACCGATGTAGGGCTCGATTCCAGGACCCTAGGATCATAACCTGAGCCGGAGGCAGACGTTTAATGACTAGGCCACCCAGGTGCCCCTCACCTCTCATATCTCTTAATGGTTGGAAGACGCAGGTTCACAAGTTCACTTGGTTGTAATCCATACACCCTCCTATACACTGTGTTTAGGTGTATGCAAGAGTCTGTTTCCTAAGCCAAAGTCTGGGGCACTTGATTTTGAGGATTCAGGAAAGAACCCAGATGGGAGACCTCTTTCTGTTGAGAATGTGAAGTGTCCGTGAAGGGATGGATTAGTCCATTTAAATAGCTTGAAGAGAGGAGTATAGATATGCAGGAATCTGAGGAGAAGTCACTCAACATGAAGGGAACATCAAGCCTTCCTTGAGCAAAACTTCCTTCTTTATAAGTGAGAAAAGTGAAATTCAACGCTTAAGATTGCCATAAAATTCACTTCTTATACTATCATAGTCATGGTGGAGGATAAGTGAATACAGCAGCCAGAGAAAAGGGGAACTCTCTATGGCAGGTATATATATATATATATATATATATATATATATATATACATACATGTATGTATGTATATACATACATATATATGTAAAAAATATATATATAAAATATATATATTAAAAATATATATATATACATACATATATATGTGTATATATATATGTATGTATATATATATATTTTTTTTTTCCACAGATGTGCAGGTTAACTCACAAGAAAGGTAAAGTGACTTGCCAGAAGACAGGTGTTTCCTTAGCTTGAAAGTGCTAGAACAAAAACAAAAGGTCATTTTGCTCCAAAGTTATTACACTTTCTGCAATGCGATGGCCTTCACACATTGCTAATTCTGTCTCATTACTGGAAATCTTTGTATGTATGTAAGACCCAGATTCTATGTATATAAACCTCTCTGTGCAGAAAATGAACTATAGAAGCTTGAAAAGCAGCAAAAACCTCTCCCCAATATCTATCTCTCTGGTTAATTCCTTCTAGTGATTTGGTCAACTGAAAATCAGGTCTCAAATGGCAAGGTCATTATTTTAGGGCACAGAATCTTAAGCTGCAAGTGGATTTTACACCACTTGACCATAATTTGTTCCTACAAAGTGAATTTTGATGTATATGAATTATATAATTCTTGAAGAGTAGATAGTAAGCTTTATGGCTTGAATTTTTAACAAATTATTTACAATTGCATTAAGATCAGTATTATTTTTACATACTCAAGCATTCAATGTGCAAGTTAAAAATGGCAATCATGCACATTCAGCATTCAAATTTTTATCTAATGCTTTTATTTATCCTGAAGCATGTGTACTACTAAGGGAGGCACAAGACTGTGGATATATGCAGACCATCAACATGAGATGGGAGGTGGTTGAGAACCTCTGGGCAGACCTGTCCAATTCTGCTTTCCAGGTAATTAAGACCAAATCTCGTATTTCTCTACATTACCCAAATAGTTTCTAGTTAGAAATGGATAATTAGAAGAATTAGAGTGGATTGACTGACCTAAGTTACTCTAATTGATTGACTTTCTTACAAATACCCAGCCAAATATCTACATCCCTAAAAATGACTCAAGAAATGTCTTCCTTGATCTTGTAGTGAGCTTTTTTTTTTTCCCCCTCAAGGACTGCCCAGCTGATAATTACCTTCTTTTATCAAGCTACTTTTCCAACACTGCTCACGGTCTAAGAGTACCTTGGCATGCATGTTTGTTTCTTTGTTGTTTGTTGTAATATAAGTTGTATCAATTTAGAATTGATGGTCTTTGAGTATTTGCATCTCAATTCCTGTCAATTAGAAAGATAATTCTTCCCTTTTTGGTGAAAATAGCATTTTGTAAATACAACTTTTCCTTTTTTTTAATTAATTTTCTTTTTGTTAAAATTTCTTCAACAAAGTATCTTTAACTCTTATTTCTCTCCTGGTTGAGGTCCCCACAGATGCCCAGAAAGAGCGGTAATCAAAATTCATCTTTTAGTGGTATAAAAGACAGAAATGACCTTACCTAAGGTGTACAATAGTTTGAACTGTTTTTTCTACTATTAATTTACTATTAATTACTTTTAAAATCTAATTTTAAAATAAAGCAAATGTCCACATATCAAAGACAAGAGAAAGATTTTTAAATAAAACAACTTCCAGTTTAAAAAAAAAAAAAAGGAAAAGAAATTACTTGCAAAACTTTAAAAT
>NC_081563.1:83838168-83840668 GCF_022355385.1 Mustela nigripes | reverse complement strand
CTCCTGGAGAAGCCTGGGAATCAAGGTCCATTGGAACAAATCTGATCAATCCAAGACAGGAAATGAAAAAGAACAAGCAGAGAAAAGTATTCTCCTTCTCTACTGTTAGAAGACATTGCTGAGACACAGGGGTTCCACGTGGCCTTTGTAGAAGGCACTCTGCTGAGACTCAGAAGGCAGCTGGGTTTTCTTGTAAAGCTGCAGACACTTTTTCTTTCCCCTACTTCTTGGCCTCACTTATTTTTCTCTTTCATTTACATTGGTCTGAGGTTATATTCCACCATCCCCCTTTTTTTCAAGATTCTTAATTTATTTAGAGAGGGAGAGAAAAAAACAAGCGGGTTGGGGGAGGGTTAAAGGGAGATGGAGACTCCCCCTGAGCAGGGAGCCCAGTGCAGGGCTCCTCAATCCCAGACCTTGGGATCATGACTTGACCCAAAGGCAGACACTTAAACCACTGAGCCACTCAGGTCCCCCTGAGGCTGTACGCATAATGAAGCCTCAACACAGAACTTTTCTTGGGTTTTATCTTCTCTGCAACTTAGACCAAAACAGGTTCTGATTTTTAGAAAAGAACAATCAATCTTTGACCAGAATAATGAGAGAAAGAGATCGGGAGAGAAGACACAATTCTTCATCTTGGAAAGGCAATAAGGACTTCATAAAAGATCCTACCCATATTAAAAAAAAATAATAATAATAACAAAGAAAGAGTACTAACAACTTGATGTCCATAAACAAAGTTTAAAGTTGTTCAACAGCTTGGTTGAAATGGAAGAATTTATGATGCCAGCATCACACTGATGTCAAAATGAAAGCCACTCAAAGGGAAGGAAGCAACAATATTGTCCATGAAGTTTTAGCCGCAAAAGTCTTCATCAAAATGTTGGGAAATTGAATCCTATGCATCTTGACCAAGCTGGGTTTATCTCAGGAATACAAGGCTATTTCTAAATTCAAAAAACTGATAAATAAAATGCACATATAAACAGGAAAGAGAAGGAAAAAATCCAGTATGATTATCTCAAAAGATGAAGAAAAAATATTAGGGAAAACTCAACAGCATTTCTGAATTTAAAAAAAAAAAAAAAACTCTCACCAAAATAAGAAAAGGAATTAAATTAAACCAATAATGAGTATCTATAAAAAGACCATTACTCAAGAATAATTAATTATGAATGACTGAGTATACTTTCTATAAGATAGTACACAAGGCAAGGATGTCCAGCATTACCTCTCTTATTTAGGGTTGCCATGTAAAATATAGGATATTGCATTAAACTTGTATTTCTGAAATAATACATTTAGTATAAGTACGTCTAATACAATATTTTGAACATACTTGCTATAAAGAAATTATTAGGTATTCATTTGAAATTTAAATTTAACTGAATGTCATATATATATATATATATATATATATATATATTTCCAAGTAGAGAAACTCTATTCCAATTAACCACTGTACTAAAGATTCTGGAGACTCAAATAGGGCAAGGAATAGAATAGAAGCTGTACAAATTGGAATGGATTGAATAAAATTGTCTATATTCACAGATGACATTATTATATTTGTAGAAATGCCAAAAAAATCTCAAAGGAAGAAAAACTAGAAATAATACATGAGTTTAGTAGGATCACTGAATGAATATAAGATGAGTACATAAAAAATTCAATTGAATTTCTGTATGACCACAATAAAATTTGGAAATTAAAATTTTGTGAAGTAACAGACATAACAACACAAAAATAGAATATTTAAATATACATCTACCCAAATACAGGAAGAATATACTGAAAAGTACAAAACACTAATATAAAAAGCAAATACCTCAATACTTCAAGATAGAACAAGTTAATGGTTGGATGACTTAATGTTACTAAGATGTCATTTTTTCCCCTACTGATCTATAGATTCACTACAGTATCAAACAAAATCCCAGAAGGATTCCTTTTTTAAGAAATTGACAAGCTAATTTTAAAATTTATATGAAAGGGCAAATGAAGTAGAATAGCCAAATCAATTTTGAAAAAGAACAAGTTGGGGGAACTCGTATTACCAGTTTACTATCAAGTCATGTAATCAAGACAGTGTGATATTGGGGAAAAGAATGATACACATGACAGAGTCCAGAAAATGGCCCACACTAAAGGTAAATTGATTTTTGACGAAAGTGTAAAAGTAATTACATTAAAAAAAAAAAAGATTCTTTTCAACAAAAGAACCTGGAACAATGGGATATCCAAATGTAAGAGAAAGAAGAATTCCTTCCTATTCCTGTATCACATACAAAAGTAAACTCAAGGGGGGAGGAGTCAAGATGGCGGAGAAGTAGCAAGCTGAGACTGCTTCAGCTAGCCAGAGATCAGCTAGATAGCTTATCTAAAGATTGCAAACACCTGAAAATCCATCGGCAGATCGAAGAGAAGAAGAACAGCAATTCTGGAAACAGAAAAACAACCACTTTCTGAAAGGTAGGACCGGCGGAGAAGTGAATCC